>NC_090440.1:1008845647-1009146310 GCF_031143425.1 Pleurodeles waltl | reverse complement strand
CGCCCACCAGAAGAAGGATATTTGGCGTGCCATTGCCAAGGACGTCCGGACCCTGGGGGTCCACCAGAGATGGGCACCCACTGCCGGAAAAGATGGGAGGACATTCTCCGCTGGAGCAATAAGACGGCGGAGGCTCAGCTGGGGATGGCCTCCCAACGTGGGAAGGGTGCCCGTCGCACCATGACCCCCCTGATGTTCCGATCCTGGCGGTGGCCTACCCTGAGTTGGATGGGCGCTTGAGGGCATCACAGCAGACACAAGGGGGTGAATACACTCTCATTCTGCAGGCTTTGCGTGCAGTGGAGGGGTCTGGGTGGGGGAGGAGGTCTGTGGGTGTACCTAGGACAGGCAGAAATACGTAGGCTAGGCCCCTCCGTAATGCAGGCCATGTGGCACTCTACCCCACCGCTTTAGAGTGTCAAGTACAGGTATACATGCCCCTGTGGCATCCATGTGTGCAGATGTCCATCATAGCCATGTAGGCCAGATCCCAGGAATTGCATCTGTAGAGGCCAGGAGCACGGCGTAGTGCAGAGGACTGCTGTGTCTGTATTGTCCGCCAACGGTAGCGGTATGCCATGAACTCAACCTGTCTTTCTTCTGTCTTCCCCCCCCTTCTTGTGCTCTCCCTGTTCTTTTGTGCATCAGCATCATCAGGCGGAGGTACAGTGGCACCGGAGCACGAGGGAGCTTCATCCCACATGGCCATGGAGGGCCACACCACGGACTCAGAATGCACCAGTGGGACGGAGGGTGAGGGGAGCTTCACGTCGGCCACCGGATCACCAACCAGCAACACGGACTCGTCCGCCGATGGGAGCTCCCTTGTGGTGGCGGCACCATCTGTGCACCCCACTTCTACAGGTACAGCCGCCACCTCCCCTACCAGCACCGCTGTCCCAGCAGCCCCTCAGCGTTCGCCCCGTGCCCGCTCACCCAGGAGGGTGGGCATCACCTTCGCCCCAGGCACCTCAGGCCCTGCCCCTGTCACCCCTGCTGCCCTCAGTGAGGAGGCCATTGACCTCCTCAGGTCACTCACTGTTGGGCAGTCTACCATTGTGAATGTCATTCAGGGTGTAGAAAGGGAGTTGCAACACGGTAATGCATTCCTGGAGGGCATTCATTCTGGTCCGGCTGTCCTTCAGCGAACCCTGCAATCTCTGGCCTCAGCACTGATGGCAGCCATTGTCCCTGTGTCTATCCTCCCCCCTCCAACTTCCTCCACCCAGACCCAATCCCCTGTACCCCAGCCTATCCCAAGCACACCATCAGACCAGCATGCACACACCTCAACACACAAAAGTAGCTCAGGCAAACATTGGCACCACACAACCCACAGGCACTCACGCAAGCATCACACACATGCAGACACACCAACATCCACTCCCTCCACTGTGTCCCCCTCCTCGTCGTCTCCCTCCTCCCTCCCAGTCTCGTCTACACTCTCACCTGCATGCACTACATCTACAGGCACCAGGACTCGCACCAGAACACCCAGCACCACACCCCGCTCACCTGCACTCACCACCTCCACTCCCATTTACACGTCCCGTGTGTCCTCTCCCAGTGTGTCTGTGACGCCCCCTCCCAAAGTACACAAACGCGGGCACCCACACACCCAACAACCATCCACCTCACGACAGCCTCCAGTACCTGCACCTGCACCCAAAACACCTAAAGTGACACCTCCTACAACCACCTCCTCTTCCTCCACTCCCAGACCCCCTCCAACTACCCATCCCAGTGTTCGTCAGAAAGTACTAGTGGTGGCTGTTCAAGGTGTGTGGAGTGCACCAGCCACCAGGGCAGGCAGTGTGACACAGAGCCAAGGCACTGCCAGTCCAACCCCTGTAAAGGCTCTGAAGTTGGAAAGTGGCCGACGGGACCGTGTGAAGACTCCTGGAGGCAAAACAACTCACAGGGGTCCCAGGGGGATTGCAGAGTCAGCTGTGACTCCTCCAAAGGTGGTGAAGGGCCAGAAGACATCTGCACAGCCTGGTGTGAGCATCACGGCAGAGAAGTGCGGCATTCTTCCCGGCGGCCGGGACGCCACCGCCAGCACCGTCGTCACTGGTCAGGAGACCACAGCCACCGCCGGAGTCAGTGCCCAGGAGGGCCCAAGTATCGTCACTGGTCAGGAGACCACCGCCATAGTCATTGCCCAGGAGGGCCCAAGTATCGTCACTGGTCGGGAGACCACCGCCAGAGTCAGTGCCCAGGAGGGCCCAAGTATTGTCACTGGTCAGGAGACCACCGCCACAGCCGGAGTCAGTGCCCAGGAGCGCCCAAGTATCGTCACTGGTCAGGAGACCACCGCCACCGCCGGAGTCAGTGCCCAGGAGGGCCCAATTATCGTCACTGGTCAGGAGACCACCGCTGGAGTCAGTGCCCAGGAGGGTCCAAGTATTGTCACTGGTCAGGAGACCACCGCCACCGCCGGAGTCAGTGCCCAGGAGGGTCCAAGTATCGTCACTGGTCAGGAGACCACCGCTGGAGTCAGTGCCCAGGAGGGCCCAAGTATCGTCACTGGTCAGGAGACCACCGCCAGAGTCAGTGCCCAGGAGGGCCCCGGCGCCCACTGCCCCGCTGGGCAATGAGGGACCGTCATGCCACACACCAATGCCCAGTCCAGAGACCGCCATGGCAAAGCACCGCTGAAGAGTCCAGAGACCGCCATGGCAAAGCACCGCTGAACAGTCCAGAGACCGCCATGGCAAAGCACCGCTGAACAGTCCAGAGACCGCCATGGCAAAGCACCGCTGAACAGGGCATGCACCGCTCAAGAAGGAAAAGACCGCCACATCAAGCATCGTTATCCCATGTGCAGCTGGGACAGTGACGGGACAGGAACTGTCACGGGGAGACTAATCCAGACGGGGCACCAGTCCCCCTCCAGAACCAGTGGTGGCTGTTATCTACTTGAGAGACTGTGGCTTTGCACTCCCCAGGATGGTACAGTGGGCAACCCACCCACAGTAGAGACTTGAGAGACTGTGGCTTTGCACTCCCCAGGATGGTACAGTGGGCAACTCACCCACTGTTATCGAGTAGAGAGACTGTGGCTTTGCACTTCCCAGGATGGTACAGTGGGCAACCCACCCACTGTAGAGACTTGAGAGACTGTGGCTTTGCACTCCCCAGGATGGTACAGTGGGCAACCCACCCACTGTAGAGACTTGAGAGACTGTGGCTTTGCACTCCCCAGGATACATCAATGGGCATGGAGCCCTGTCGTGGATCTGGCTTTGCACTCATCCGGCTGAGGTGCCCCCCCTTCCCTTCCCCCTGAGGTGCCTGTTGTATTTCTCTCTGATGCCCCGGCAGTGTTCTCTCCGTTTGTGGACAGGTATCTTGTGTGGGCCTCGCCCATGCATTTTTGGACTAGTGGTGCACGGACATTGATATGTGCTTATCTGCACTACTTCTCGTAATGTATATACTTTTGAATGATTTTATAATATATCTGCATATATTTGAGACATGTATATCGAAACATTACAATGTTTGAACTGATTTTGTTTTGTCTTTGCATTCTTCCGGGGGGTTGTGGGTTGTTACTGTGATGTTTGTGAATGCATTTGTGTGTGTGTTGTAATATGCGAGGGTGGGGGTGTGGGTGGAGGTGTTGCATGTGTGTCCCCCTTACTTTTGCCTCCCCTATGTCGTAGGTGCAGTACTCACCGTTGTCTTCGCCGGCGCCGGCGTTGCTCTTCGTAGATGAGTAGGAATACAAGGGCCGGTAGGATTTGTAATTCCGGATCCATGGAGTCCTCCTTCCTCATGGGATGTGTTCAGGTGAACGTTTTCCCATTGCAGAAACTGTTTCCGCTGTTTTTTTATCCACGGTGAATCTGCCCCGGAAAAGGTGGCGGATTGGCGGGTTGTGATACTATGGGCGGTACATTGTCTTCCGCCTGTCTGTTGGCGGTGACCGCCGCACTGCTTGTCTGTACCGCCGTGGCGGGTGGTGTGTTAAAGTGGCTGTCTTTGTTGGGGGTTTCCGCCACGGTCATAATTCCCTTTTTTTATCCGCCTGCCTGTTTGCGGTATTACCGCACCTTTAACACCGTCTGCCAGGGTTGTAATGACCCCCTTAGTGCAGATTCCCTGTCTCTTCTAGATCATATTGGGCTAGATGTATCAACAAACCATTTTGCGATTCTCTAATAGCGATTTTTAAAAAATCGCCATTTCTGAATCGCAAAATGGTATGTATCATATTTGCGATTCGGTAATAGCAATTTCTTAAAAATCGCAAATGCTATTACTGAATCGCAAATTGCGATGCCGCCCCCATTCACACCTATGGGCCTGTAGGCTCATATTTTCAAATTTCTTGCATTTCCCAAATTGTGAATTCCTAACTGGAATTCGTAAGTTTGGGAAATGCAAAACCCAGGTTGCTGGGGGTCTAAGGCCCCCTCTGCTGCAACCCAAGAATTTTTTTAAGGACATGTAAGGCGTACACATGCCAAAGGGGCATGTGTGTGTTACATGTCATTTTTAAAAATGAATTTTTCATGCATTTTTATAATTTGCACATGCTTACCACCAAGTTCAACTTGGTGGTAATAGCGATTCCTTAATGCCCAATTCGCATTAAGGAAAAGCTTGATACATGTGGTTTAGAAACCGCAACTAAGGATTCCATATTTGCGATTTCTTATTTAGAGGATCGCAATTTGCGATTCTCTAAACGTGCTCGCAAATTTAAGGAATCACTATTTTAGCGATTCCTTAAAATTGCACAGCGAATGCCTTTCATACATACTGAAAGGCATTTTTGCATTCCTAAACGGCCATTCTCACCGTTTGCGAATGCAAAAACGCTTGATACATCTAGCCCATAATATTCCATAGGAAAGTCTTCCTATTGTGAGAGAGAGAGTCAATGGCCATTGTTGGTGTGAAACCTAAATGCTCCTCCACCCTCTTAAGAATAGCTTTCTTTTATTCCATTGGTGATTCCTATTTATGAAAATGGACAGACAGTTATTATCTTTGGCATGTAGCCTGAATGTTCCTCAATCTAAAATCTCTTTATCTTTTCTTTATATAGTGTGGAGTTCAAAAAGGATCAGAGTGGGCACAAAGCTAATGATTCCTACAGGTGGAGTTCCAGCTAGAGAGAATGGCCATCACACCTCCAGGATTCTGATTTGAAGACCTGCTCCTAATCCCTTCCATCTTAAAAGCCCAGTTCCTCCCCATCGGCAGTCCTGTTATTGCTGCTGAAAGACTCGCGGATAAACAATTTACTTGCAGAGCACTGTGGTCCATGATGTGGGGTGCTGTGGTCCTTTGTGTAGCCTGGATTTGAATCAGGGTTGATTTACTCCCTAACCTTCTGACATTGCTATCCCACCCCTGGGTGTTGACTATAACAACCCATTTCTGGGTTAAAATAAAACCATTGGTGGTGCCTGCCCTTGGTGTACAGTGTAACACTGCTAATTATGTGCTATTTCTCAGTGTTGACTTTACCAAGTAAGACTCTTGTTAGGAAGGACATGCTTTGACACTAGTCAGAGTGACCCAAACCACCACCCCTGGTTCTAGTTCCAAGTTCTTCCTGACCAAGAAAGGGAGTGCCTGACCAGGTGCCCAAAAAGCTGCTATGTGACCAGTCTCTTGGAGGCAAGGAGACATCACTTGAAGACTGCACTTCTTGCTGGATGAGCTGATGGATTGCCTGGTACCTAGAAGAGTGTCCCTCTGCCTTCTCAGAGATGAAAGGAGAGTTCTTGGCCCTGCACTAGGAGATATGGTCCAGGTGGATAATCCCAGCATGTTCCCAATGTGAAAAACACCCAGGTGCAAGGAGTCAACCCATGTCATAAAGGGTCTCGCAGTTTGTCAGAGTGGTTTCCATAGAGAACTGAAACAAGGCATTCAACTAAAGAGCAACATTGTTTCATACGCCTTGCAGGACATGTGCCAAGAGACTGGTGCACCGATGCCTGGTGCTGGGGTTGCCATGGAAGAGGAGTTATTGTAGACACTGATGTAAAAGCGTGATCCATCCTGGGAGCCTCCAATTTCTGAAGATGAACACCTGCTGGAGATTTGCCTGGGAGCGGAAAGTGCTAAAGCAAATCCCTGGTATGCATCTAGTCTGGAAAGCTGTACCTGTGGAAGAAAAGCACTAATTTTTCCTAGATTCTGAAGCCAAGAATCACAGGTTATACCAATATAGACGGGTCCAATTTGTTGTTGTTTCCAGGCCAGTTAGCCGTCTCCATTTGACCTTGTTACATCAGACATCAATAGCAACATAGGAAGCAGGGGCTAAGTTGTTTTCACTAGAGCAGAGGGACACCTAAAGTGACAAAGGGAGTACATTGGCAGCTTTCTCCTCATCCATCAACTAGAAGTTGTTTCCGGGAGGTGGGCTTAGGAAAAATATGTGCACCCTAGCATGTTCACCATGTACTAAGCCTACTGCTGGAGGACCACTAACTTGTGCAGCATGCACCTGGGCTGAAATCTACCACACCATTCACAAAGTATCAGTAAACCACACATTCTGAGCTTCCATACATTACAAGGCAAGAAATCGCAGTTTGGTGATCCGGACAGCCAATAATCAATTTCTGCACAATGATACAGGTTAAAAGTCTTGTCCCCATGCAATACTAATCTGCTGCTAGTAGTACCTATCATCACATATTCTTGGTTAATGGTCAAGTAGCCAGTCTCACATTGAATTGATGCAATTTGTGTCATAGCTCCACCAACCAGAAAAGCAAATGGTTGGAGTACTTGTAGGGAACAAGTATGATTGTTAAGTTTATGTTAATAAATGGGAAAGTAAGATAATTGACAGGTGAGGATGGTATAGGATTTGCAAGCGATACAGACCACTTACCTCCCATTTAATTAATGAAAGCTTTCTGATCTTGGGAGTGCAATTGAATACTCACAATAAAATATTTGTTTAGTCCCTCAGCCCCTCATAATGATTATTTTGCGAACATTGCAAATGTTTCTATCTGGTTCTCCAGTGCATTCTTTGTTCATGCTACAAATACCAGAATACAGGCAGAGAGATGGAAGAATCATTTGATGGTCGGCTTATGAGATACTAAAAGACTGCATGTATCTAATTCGAATGCATAAAATATAAGTAGTGTTGAGACTCAATGCAGTGCACTTGTTTTTGACTTTGTAGTCTGAATTCTGCTGTGTGAAATCTGTGCTACACCATTTGTTTAAAAAAACTACACAGTATTTAACAAGTTTATATTTAATAACCATGAGTATGGAAGATCTACTATGTCAAAAGATTTCTAAAGGTAATGCAGAGAGGCTGCCTTTTAAGAATCACATATTTGGAAATTGGGCCACGTAGGATACGTCCTTGATTTTTTAATGAATCAGACTTGAATGACAATGTCATTACCAACAACTAAGGCCCCATTACGAGCTTGAGGGTGGCATCGGCCGCCTACCAAACTCGTACTGCCATCCAGCCACCTGTGCGACCATGAACACCACCTATCCTATTAGGAGTTCACGCCAGGGCCGGTGGGTGGAATAAGTGTTTCCACCCGCCAGCCCTGCAGTGAACAGGGCTTTAACATTGACACCGGCTCCAATGTGGCAGTGCGGCGGGTGCAGCAGCACTCTTCGTGCTTTCAACTGCCCATAATTCGGGCAGCGGAAAGAGCAACTGGGCTGTCCATGGGGGCCCCTCACTGCCCATGCCAAGTGCATGGGCAGTTCAGGGGCCACAATGAGGCCCCCAGCACCCCCTTTCCGCCAGCTTTTGGATGGTGGGGCTACTGCCATGCAAAGACTGATGAAAAGGGGAGTTGTAATCCCCAGGGCATCACTGCAGGCACTGCCCTGGTGGATTACAACCACTAAGACCACCACGCTGTCGCCTGGTGGCAACCTGGTAGTACCAATGGTCGGTCTGTGGAACTTTCTCCATGGTCGGAATGTCATGGCCGGACCGCCACTTTGGTGGCAATCCGACCGCAACTGTGACCGCCAGGGTGATACTTAGGCCCTCAGTCTTTTATTTATATTTAATACTTATTTGCCAAACATAGCTTTAAAGGCATCCAATAAAAAATATTATCTGACATTTGTTTAGGTTATCAGATTATTTTTTTTTTAAATATATAGTTTGTCTTCCTTCGGTTATGAGACTGGAATAACATCTTTATAATATACTGTGGTAATGAGTTGCAATTTATTTCTATTTTCGTAAGATCATTCTAAATATAATATGGCACCATATCACTGGGATGCAGCTTTTCCAGGTCTGGCCTTTGTTTTTATAAATCATGGTTTCTTACTGTGTCCAATTTCTTTAATTGAACTGCCCCAGATTCATTAATTCCCGAGATTTTTGGAACGTGGAGCATTTTGGTAATATTATATCCGGCCCTTGTACATTCCCATGACTTTGTGAGTAAGAGTGATTACATAGCTATGGAAGAGTACGGCTTCACCTAGTCTTGCAAAGTTTCTAATAATCTTTATCACTAGCCACTGTTGCTCAAATTTGAATTTAACTTGGAAACACAAAAGACAAAAGGCATTTGTCAAAACAGGGACAGTTTGTTTAATTAAACATTAAGGCCAGGAGAGCAGTTACAGAATGGGGTCTGAGGACTGTCTCTGAATATAGAATCAGTCTGATTGTTTTTTGTTCATTTCTTTGACTGTCATAAAAATAATTACAACATTCCTTTTGAGGTGAAGAATGTGAAACATTGTCTTGAAGTCATTGATAAGGTCCTGATAACATATGCAGATGGGCCTTGACTTCAGTGGACACAATGAGGGCCAATGGGTAACGTGTCCAGATGTCTGGCCTGAGGGTGCGCATGGTTGCTGTGTGTACTGTGTGTGTTGTGTTCTGATTAGCTAAGTGTTCCTAACTGCGTGTGGCATCTGATTTTATGGTGTTTGGGAATGTGTGCATCCCTCTGACCATGTGAGTTTTATTGGGGCCAATCTCCTAGGACCATTGTGTGTCACTGCGCCTATCTGTGGGACTAATCTTGAGTTTCCTATTTGCTCGTTTGTTTGCTGGCTACATTCTGCCCCACCTGTGACCTGTCAGTCAGTAACCTCAGGCCTAGGTTTCGGAGCCTGTTTGACCACACATCTTGGAGTCGGGTTTGATGGAGACTTCATGTTGGGTGGATTAGCTAATAGTGATGGGATTTTGTTAGTATATGTGATCGTGTCATGGTGCACATTAACATCAACTTTCCCAATAATGACAGTCCCCTCTCTAGTTGAATTTTCAACTACACCATCTAACCCATACTACATAACAGTCTCATTATTGGGGGCTTCGGTTTTGCTTACTACTACTTCCCTAGTTACTTGCTTCCTACCCAATTTGACGACTGTGTTTTTGCAGCAGGATATCCCCACTTGTAGGAAATCACACAAAAAATAAAAATGTGAAAACGGACAACAAAGACATGCACATACCAGTCAGCCACCGGGAGAGTCAGGAGAATCAGTTTGTAAACCACTCCTGCTCAGAGGCACCTCCCTCGTCACATATGCCTTTTTGTAATTGGTGCAATTCTTGGAAGACAAGCATCACAGTCCTATTGTCCATATCATTGCCTGGTATAAACGTATAGCAGGATGCTTCGATCTTCGCACACACCCCACCCTCCACTGCGGTCACCAAGTCCAACACACACCGATGTTGCATCACCCTGAGGTGGATGGCTCTCAGTTCTTCCCAATCACATTAAGGCTGAGCTCAGCACTGTACATCATTTTGAGCATTTCCTACCTGAATATTTGCAACTAGCGGGCATATGCTTTGGCCTGCACGATGAAGGAGGGTATAAACCATCCCACTGATACCTGTGCATAAAAGGTCAGTCTTAATTCTTCTGGTATGTCCATGTACAGAGCCCAGCCAAAATAATCAGGAGTTCTTTTCTCTCAAGCCTGATGTAACAGAATCGTTTTATTCCTTAGCTCATGTTGGTACAGATCTGAGAGTTCTTCTCCATTTTGGGGTGTGTATGGTAATGAGGGAGCAGAGGCCAGGCCATCCGGGGACAAGCTGAGTGTATGCAAACTTCCAGATTTGCCAGTAAGTATCCGTCAGCTTGGAGGTGTCCCATTTCATGTCTGGGATGTGCAGGAATGTGCCACAGTTTTAATTTGTACCCAGCGTAATCATTCCTTTGCCTCTGAAACATAATGAATACAGCCTGAGTTTCCATTCAATTAGGGGTTGCCCCTTTACTGCTATCCTCATATACTTATCTATCTCAGGATCCTAGATTATTTGATAAGGTATATCTATGCTGTTATTGAGCCCTCCCCTAAGAGACTAATTTCCTTCATATCGTCAAGGTGTATGACATGTTAAGGGCCACCCTGGAACCCTAGATGGAAGTGGGAGCAGAAGTGTTTGTGCATTGGTTTGAAGGTTTTGCTACCTCCAAGAATCTCTTTTCCAGAAATCCTCAGGGCCAAACAGTGTCCCCCTCTATGGTGCCCTTCCTGCATATCCTATCTAGATCAATTTGGCTATTTCTAAGCTCAGTTTAAAGGTACAGTGCTGTGGGATTGGTCTTGTACCGGGTCAAGTTCACTACTACCCTATGGGTTTCTACTCTGTGGGGTTGTACCTCGGCACTAATCCTGCATAGGTATAGGTGGAGAAGGTAATTTGCTTTTTCAGGGGCTACCTCATTGGACAAGTAAAGCCTGTCTGCGCCTACTGCATGTGGTATCTGTGAATAGACGTAACATGACCCGGCTGATGCCTGTGAGCCCAGGGTGGTCATGTACTGATACCATGGGGCATAATTATAAGCCCCCAGTGCCACATTAGTGTAATTTTGTTTATGCTAATGTGGCCCAACAAGGCCAAAATCCTAGCACCATATTTACAAAGTGGCGCAATGCATGCATTGTGCCACTTTGTAACCCTTTGTGCTACATTCTGCCTGTGACAGGCATAATGCATACAAAGGGGGTGTTCCACCGTTAGGGGGGCCAAAATATGGCACAAGGAAATCTAAGAGATTTCTGTACAGCACTTTTAATGCCTGCTCAGATCAGGCGTTAAAAGGGGGCTTGCATTATTTATAATGGGCCCCTATGTGCTCTGCAGGAGTAGCGCTAACATTTTGGCGCTACTCCTGCAGAGTACATTAATAGCATCATGAAAAATTACGCTATTTCCCCTACCCTGTGCTATGGTGCGTGTATTTTAAATACGGCGCACACATGGTGGTGGTAGGGGGCGCTAAGGGGTGCAGGGAAAGTGGCACTGCACTCGGTGCAGCACCACTTTCCATAAATCTGCCCCCATGTGTTTTCTAAGAACTGTGTAGTGAATGTGGAATGCTAGTGTTCATGCAGTGTAATTGTAAGTGACATGGACAAGGTCCCATGCAGGCGCTGAGACAATTTCTAAAGAAACCCCATTAGACTAGACTGCTGTTCAGAAATGAGTGGATGTGGCAGTACCCATCGTAAACTGAGCATATACAAATGTACAACACTACATAACTTTGTGAACATTGCAGATCTTTGAGATGGATCCAGGGGTGACATCTGCAGTCCTCTGCAGATGGGGGTTTCTTAATGTTTTGATAGTAAGAAAAAAGTTCATGGTACAGTTCATAGGGGGTTTGCTGTGGAATGTTTCAGCTGTAGGTCGGAGACATGGACCCTAGCATCTTTCCTTTCACCCTTGAGGGCAAGTACGTGTTGCAAAAATCACTCAGTAGGGTCATTCGAATACTGCATGTTTCCATTTTCTGTACAAATTTTGGATGTAGACTTTGTGTCCAGTTTGAGGTATTTGATATGGTAGCTTGGGGGTGGTGCTCAAGGAGTTTCAATGGCTGACCTGTCTGGATAGGAACTTAACTGTTTTGGTTAGCTCAGGGAGACACACTTATAATTCATTCCCTAGTGCTTGAGAGCTAGCCTCAGTTCTTAACTTGGCCTGTGTTTTTGGGATGGCCTCCCTCATCAGTCTACCAGTTGCAATCTGATGCGATGTGAGATGGTGGTCACTGCTGGGTGTGTTCTGTAGTGCAAACAAGGCTAGGGGCAGACAGAGGAGCTACTTCTTATTAAGGCTGGTGCACATTTTCCTTATTTTGTTTTTTTTTAACAGGCCATTGAGACTCTCAACAATTGGGGGTGATACACTGAGGTCAGTTTATGTGTTATTCCTAGAAGGTTGCAGATGTGATCAAACATGGAATTGACAAAGTATTTTCCAATGTCTGACCGGATGATGTCTGTGTCTACGAGACCGGATCCTCTGGGTTTGCGCCTGTTCCCAATACATCCAACTCTTGGCAGCTCCAAACTCTCCTAGCTATCATAGCACAGAGTTAAAGAATGGCCAAGTGGAGGATGGGCTTTTAGGTTGGGAACAGCAGGGAAGGAGACCTGTGGAAGCAAGAGTTAAGAACACAATAGCAAGGTTATTCACATTAATCTTCATTAACTTTGTTTTAATTATCTATATTCTAATAACATGATAGATCAATAATTTTTCAATAACGTGACCTTTTTAACCCTGGATACCTGGAAATAAAAGAAGGATTGCGCAGACTTTCATATGAGCATTTTCAAAATAACATCTTATAATCATATACTCTGAACATTGAACTCTCTCAAGCTAGTCCTTAGAATAGCAAGTACGTCATAACAAGAATCAATGAATACATTAGTTCCCAAAGAATTAACTGCTATAGGAGTCATAAATTATGCTGTAGAAGAGATAAACTGACTAAACTTGTTTTGTCTAGAAAGATCACACTCTGTTTGGTCTGAGTTTCAAGATTCAATTGCCCAGAAATTATTGAGCACCCTATTGCCAGACTGCACATCAAGACTCAAATACCTGAAATGATCACGCACTCTGCCGATCTGAACTGAAAGGGTTAATTGCCAAGAATGAATCGCGCACACTGTTGCTGATTCAACCATCAAGATTCAAATGCCTCGAAATGATCGCGCCCTCTGGAGATCCGAACTGCAAGAGTTAATTGCCAAGAATGAATCGCGCACACTGTTGCCGATTCAACCATCAAGACTTAATTGCCTCAAAATGATCGCGCACTCTGCCAATCCGAACTGCAAGGGTTAATGCCAAGAATGAATCGTGCACACTGTTACCGATTCAACCATCAAGATTCAAATGCCTCGAAATGATTGCGCACCCTGCCGATCCGAATTACAAGGGTTAATTCCCAAGAATGAATCGCGCACACTGTAAATCACAAGGCCAAAACTCAAATGCTTCTAGAAATGGATTTAGGGTCCAATCCCGACCTCCGCCTTACCGCCCTGCTTGAAGATCAGCAAAATAATGAGAACAGGGCCAGGTAAATGCCTAAGTAGGCCTCCGTAACAGGAGTTCAGGGAAATGGTGCTGCTCTGCACCGGGATCTCTGAATAGTGAGCACATGGAGCTGGGCTGGGTCCCCTAAATAGACCCAAGCCCCGCCCACATGCCATACCCAGCCATGCTGCAGGAAAGATGTCTAGAAAGGCTCAGAATAGGGACCACACCCTACCCACACCCTGTATTCCTGCAGCAAAGCCTTGAAAATTAACAATACATTACAAACAGCATTAATGACATTTTAAGATAAATGCCTGCAATGCAAAAGGTTAATATACAATATCAACACATAATGCATGAATTATTACATTGCATAAGGTTTGCCATTATGCATTATGCTGCCCGCAGAGCGCGCACTGTCCTGGTGTTGACAGTACTCCCCCCTCCCGAATGCGCTCTAGGGCCTGGCTTGTCTGGGTTTAGGCGGTGAAAACGCCGCACTAGTCGTGGAGCATGAATGTCAGATGCTGAGACCCATGAGTCGTTCTCTGGACCGTACCCTTTCCAAGATATTAGATACCAGAAAGTACGACCTCTAAATTGTGAATCCAGAACCTGCTTTACTTCGTATTGCAATTCTCCTTGTACTAGTACTGGAGTTGGTCGAGAACGAGTTTCCTGGAATGCTCTTTTCAGGAGAGAAGTATGAAACACTGGATGAATACGTAGTGATTTTGGTAACTGTAGTTTGTAGGTTACTGGATTGATCTGTTGAAGAACTGTGTAAGGACCTATATATTTGGGATTAAACATATGTCTTTTCTTGAAATTAATGTGTGTGGAAAGCCATACTCTATCTCCTGGCTTATATTGTGGTCCATCACAATGTTTTTTGTTATAATGTTTTTAATACTTTTGTTTTGCTTTGTTTAGATGTTGCTGGATTTGTTTCTGGGTTTGATGGAGTTGTCGTATTGTTTCTGACACCGCTGGTGTAAGTGAACTTTTTTGTGGAATTGTGATTGGCAAAGTATCTGGGTGATAACCAAATAGACCAAAAAAGGGCGTTGCTCCACTGGAAGTATAATACGAGTTATTGTAGGCCAGCTCAGCTAACCAAAGCATTGATACCCAAGAATTGAGTGCTTTTTCAGTGTAAGCACGCAAATATTGTTTCAATGTTTGATTTAGTCTCTCAGTTTGGCCATCCGTTTCAGGATGACAACTGGCAGATAATGTAGATGTAACTTGCAGCGTTTTGCACCACGTTTTCCAGAAGTTAGAGGCAAGTTGTGATCCTCGATAGGAGAGAATTACTTTTGGTAATCCAAGATAACAGACCACTCGATTTAAAAGTATTGTTTCCAATTCACTGGAGGTAGGCAATTTCCTGCACGCAATGAAATGTGCATATTTGGTGAGACTATCTACCACTACAAGGATTACTGAGTGATGTTGAACAACTGGCAGTCCAGTAATAAAGTCTATTGACATGTGTTCCCAAGGTCGGAGTGGAGTTGGGAGAGGATGTAACAGTCCTTTTAGTTTTGAATAACTTGTCTTGGTACGAGCACAAACTTCACAGTTAGTTACCATTTGCTTGACATCTTTTGTCAAAGTAGGCCACCAAAAATATCGTTGGATTAGTTCAAGTGTTTTAGGAATACCAGGATGACCTGTTGTAGGTATAACGTGCAACCAATGAAACACTAATTTGTGCAACTTGGTAGTTGGAACATATAAGCATGCATGATGAAAAGGTAGGCCTTGTTTGATTGATCTTTTGGAGTCTGCTTCAGCCCATTTCTGCCATTTTTCGATGGTGAAAGAATTACGAATATTTTCAAAAAAGTCTTCAGTTTTAATTATACAATGGATTTTGTCTGGAGCAATGATAGCTCGTGGGGGCTGGATTGTGGGTAACATGGTAGAGTCTTGTCTGGACAAGGCATCCGCTTTGCGATTGTCTTTGCCGGGACGGAAGGTTACCACAAAATCAAACTCGGCAAAAAACAGCATCCATCCTAATTGTCGAGTAGTCAAAAGTCTAGCTGAACTGGAGATTACGATGATCTGTTTATACTGTGATAGTGTACTTGGCGCCTAGCAAATAGTGTCTCCATTCTTTGAAAGCATCACGGATTGCTAGAAGTTCTTTCTCAGAAATGACATAATTTTGTTCAGCTTCGTTCAGTTTTCGAGACATGTAAGCTACAGGGTGTAGCTGACCGGTATCTTTGTTCCGTTGCTATAACACTGCACCAATTGCCACATCTGAAGCATCTGTTTCTGCTATGAATGGACGTTCAGTATCTGGGTGAGTCAAGACTGGGGCGGTGGAGAAGGCTTCTTTTAAGGTTGAAAAAGCCTTGTCAGCTTCTGGAGACCATTCAAATGGTTCTTTCTTTCGTAGTAACTTGTGATTGGTGCCACTGTCTGTGAGAAATGGTCTATGAACCTGCGATAGAAGTTTGCAAAACCAAGGAAGCACTGAACATCTCTAACAGTTTTTGGGATTGGCCAATCAGATTCTGCTTGCACTTTTCTTTCTGCCATGGCCATGCCTTGATGGGTAAGGATGACCCCTAAAAATTCAATGGTGGTAACATGAAATTCACATTTGCTCAATTTGCAATATAAATGATGTTTTCGAAGGGCTGTGAGAATCTTCTGGACATGTTGTACATGTTCGACTTCGTTATTAGAATAGATTAGAATATCTTCAATATAAACTATTGCAAATAGATCTAGATATTTTCTAAAGACATCATTCTAAAAGAAATGGAACGCTGCTGGAGCATTACAAAGTCCAAAGGGCATGACTGTCTATTCAAATAGACCATATCGAGTTTTAAAGGCAGTTTTCCACTCGTCGCCTTCTCTCATCCTGACTAGGTGATAGGCTCCTCTTAGGTCTAACTTGGTGTAGATTTTGGCTTTTTTGACTTGGTCCAACAGGACAGGAATCAAGGGTAATGGGTATTTGTTCTTTACTGTGATTTTATTTAATCCTCTATAGTCTATACAAGCCCTAAGATCCCCATTAGCCTTGGGGACAAAAAAAGAGGAGATGCTGCAGGAGACTTGGAAGGGCAGATAAATTCATTAGCTAGAAATTGATCTAAATAGTTTCTTAGATATTGATTTTCGTGTTCAGACAGGGCATAAACACAACAACTAGGGAGTATAGCACCAGGAGTCAGCTCAATTTGACAGTCATATGGTCTGTGAGGTGGCAAGGTTCCTGCTTCTTTTTCATCAAAAACATCAAGGAAGGGTGAATACTGCAAAGGCAGCGTTACATATTATTCAGCGGCTGTGACTATGTGGGATTTGTGAGAATCTGTGACACTTGATGTCTGGAAACATTTTTCTTTACACAGAAGTGAAGAAAACATGATTTTCCTTTCTTGCCAATTTATTAAAGGATTATGGTAGCTTAACCACGGCATTCCTAGGATAATTCCATACTGAGGAGCATGGATTACATCAAAGATTATTTTTTCTACATGTTTGGTGTCTTGATTTCCCCCTTTAGAGATCACAGACAAGGGGAAGGTCTGCAGAGTCACCGGACCTCCAGCTAGGAGTTTTCCATCTACGGCTTGTATTATTTCTGGTGTTTTCTTCTTACATGGAATCCCCCATGTTTGAATCAATTGTGTATCAATAAAATTATCAGTAGCCCCGGAATCTACTAAGGCTTTCTTTAGACAAGTCTCTTGTTTTACCAGTACTTCTAGATCTAACTTTAAATGTCTTGACTCAAGTAAAACTTTTCTACCATCTTGTGAAGGGTCCACGGTTACACCCAAGAGCAACCCTTCCTTACACCTTGAGTGTTCTAGTTTTCCTGCTTGATCTGTGCATTTGCTACAACCTTCTTGGTAGGAGTTTGTTTGCTTTTCGGTTTTACTGGCCATTCTTTGGCGAAATGGCCCTTTCGACCACAGTACAGACATTGTCAGTTCTTTCTACGTAGATCTTTCTCTTCTTTCATTAAGGGCCGCCTGATGGTTCCTATTTCCATTGGCTCATGATTGTTGTCTCCATGAACTTGTGATTCTCTATGCTCATGAACACGCCAGGAATGTTTCTCAGTCTTTTTGTGTGTTCCCTGTCGTTCTGCAAGACGATGGTCTAATCTCAAAACAAGATTTATCAGATTTTGGCAATCCATGGGTTAAGGATCAATCTGTGCAAGAATGTCTTTTAACTCATCTTTGAGTCCTGGATAGAACAGGGCTGATCACTTTTCCTCAGGCCAGGCCGTTTCTGCTACCAGCCGATTAAAGTTAGCCAAGTAAGAGACAAGATCCTTATTTCCTTGTCGCAATCATAACAGTTCTCGGTCTGCGGACAGAGTAACTGCTCTTCGATCAAAAACGCTTTCAAATTCTCTGACAAAGTCTCTCCAGTTATAAAACAATGGACTATCTCGACGCACGAGAGGGATTGCCCAGGTGGCCGCGTCTCCAATCAAATAGGAAATCAAGAAGGCCACCCTGGATTGGGGATCAGGGAAGGTGTTTGGTTGACAGGTGAAATGCAATTCTACTTGAGTCAAAAAGGATTGTACCTTCTGAGGATCACCTGAAAAACTTTCTGGGGAAGCCAAAGGAATGGGTGTGGGGACTGTGAGTGAAATGTTAGTTGGAGGATTCCCTCCTGAACCTTCAGGAGGAGGATTAAGCCAACCCGCACCCAGAGGACTTTGCTCCTTCTTTCCCACTATGTTTTGTAACTGAGCCACCCTTTATGCTAGATTGGCTGCTATGTCTTTAGATTCAACTACATCCAATTAGAGCTGCGTAATTACCTTAAGTAACTCGTCCAATGTGGCCATATTGAAAACCTAGCGCAAACCAAGAGGATTAAAATTTGTGGCCTCACTATTCTGTCAGCGAGACAGGATCCTCAGGGTTTGTGCCTGTTCCCAATACGTCCACCTCTTGGCAGCTCCAAACTCTACTAGCTATCACAGCACAGAGTTAAAAAATGGCCAAGTGGGGGATGGGATTTTAGGTTGGGAACAGCGGGGAAGGAGACCTGTGGACGCAAGAGTTAAGAAAATAATAGCAAGGTTATTCACATTAATCTTCATGAACTTTGTTTTAATTATGTATACTCTAATAACATGATAGATCAAGAACTTTTCAATAACGTGACCTTTTTAACTCTGGATACCTGGAAATAAAAGAAGGATTACGCAGACTTTCATATGAGCATTTTCAAAATAACATCTTCTTATAATCATATACTCTAAACATTGAACTCTCTCAAGTTCGTCATAACAAGAATCAATGAATACATTCGTTCCCAAAGAATTAACTGCTATAGGATTCATGAATGATACTGTAGAAGAGATAAACTGACTAACCTTGTTTTGTCTAGAAAGATCACACTCTGTTTGGTCTGAGTTTCAAGATTCAATTGCCCAGAAATGATTGCACACCTTATTGCCAGACTGCGCATCAAGACTCAAATACCTGAAATGTTTGTGCACTCTGCTGATCTGAACTGCAAGGGATAATTGCCAAGAATGAATCGTGCACACTGTTGCCGATTCAACCATCAAGATTCAAATGCCTCGAAATGATCGTACCCTCTGCCGATCCGAACTGCAAGGGTTAATTGCCAAGAATGAATTGTGCACACTGTTACCGATTCAACCATCAAGATTCAAATGCCTCGAAATGATCGCGCACTCTGCTGATCCGAACTACAAGGGTTAATTGCCAAGAATGAATCGCGCACACTGTAAATCACAAGGCCAAAACTCAAATGCTTCTAGAAATGGAGTCGGGGTCCTACCCTGACCTCCGCCTTACCGCCCTGCTTGAAGATCAGCAAAATAATGAGGGCAGGGCAAGGTAAATGCCTAAGTAGGCCTCCGGAACAGGAGTTCAGGGAAATGGTGCTGCTCTGCACCGGGACCTCTGAATAGTGAGCACGTGCAGCTGAGCTGGGTCCCTTAAATAGACCCAAGCCCCGCCCACATGCCATACCCAGCCAGGCTGCAGGAAAGGTGTCTAGAAAGGCTCAGAATAGGGACCACACCCTGTATTCCTGCAGCAAAGCCTTGAAAATGAACAATACATTACATAGAGCATTAATGACATTGCAAGATAAATACCTGCAATGCAAAAGGTTAATATACAATATCAACACATAATGCATGAATTATTACATTGCATAAGGTTTGTCATTTTGCATTATGCTGCCCGTTGAGCGCGCACTGTCCTGGTGTTGACAGTCTGGTACTCCCCAACTAGGTATTACTTCTCTGACAAGGAACGTTGCTGCTGCCTTGGCGTTGCAGTGCATGTAAGGGACAGCTTTGATACACCGTGAGTGTGGGCAGACTACTACAATTAGGTACAAATGATTAGCACATTATTCATGTCAATAACGTCAATGTGTAATGCCCTGAAAGGCCCCGTTGGTCTCGGGATAGTTGATGACACAGCCTTGAGTGTAGGTTTGAGTACGTATAGTTGGCAGGTACACCCATTTAAATACATCAGCACAGTTTTGGTAAAGTTGGGGATAAACCAGTTGCTCTGGAATTCCGCGATCTTGTTGTCTTTGGCTGTGTGTGTTGGTAAGTGTAACTGGGACAAAGCTATGTTGACTTAGCTCTGGAACATGACGGGTTTCCCTGTGGGTGCCTGTCGGTATATGAGGTCATGTGCAATCTGCGTACCTCCACTGGCTAACCATAGCTCCTTTTGTCAGACAATGCTGTTACGTGCAACCACCCCAAGTACAATCCTGCTGTTTCTGTGCAAGGCTTGCTTGTGGGGGTCCTGTCTCAGACACCTGTAGTAAGGGAAGTATGCATACTTCCTTAATTGTTCCATAAGCTGCCTTTTTTACAAATTGGTCAGCTAATGCATCTCCCCGGGATATGAAATCCTTGACTCAGTATGAGTACCGCATTTTATCACGGTCACGCATTTAGGTAAGTTCAATTCACACATCAGTAGCTGTAGGAGGTCCCTGTGTGCGACAGGCATGCCGTCCGATTTCAAAATCCCTCTCCTTTTCTACCTTGCTATGTTGGAGTGCACCGTGGTGGTGATACATGCTGAATCTGAGTAACTGGTCAACGTCTTTCTCGAACTTTGGGTGCCGTCAGCTCTGCCACCTGTGCTGAGAGGTGGGGAAGGACAGTTAGCTGAGCAGTAACTTGCAGTTTTTCTGAGGGCACGTGGCTATGAGTCATTACTACTGCTACACCAATGTATCTTACCCCAGTCTCCTCATCTATTTAGGATGGGATCCTCTTCTGCCTGGCTGATCCCCTCTGTGGTGTATGTTGCGCTGTCATGGACTTCCTCTCCCTCATGGGCTAGGAAGGTGGCTGGGTTTCCTAGGTGGCACCATGCTATTTTTAGGGAGGGCCTGAAGAGCACCAGTTCATAGTCTAAGACCTGTTGTATAGTCAGCGTGCTCTTGCTGTTTTGTATGACCACAAACACTGAGTGTTCTCCATACAGCGCCAGTGGTGCCCCATCACAATGGAGATGCTTTTATTGATGGCAAAGGCCGCTGCTGCTAGCGCCTGCTCACATTGGAAATGATCCTGCATGACTGAGCCTAAGAGCCTGCTGTTGTATGCAAGGGGTTTGTGCCCGAGGGGATATTTTTGTGTCAGGACTACTGACATGATTCGCCAGTCGCTATAGCTAAATAGGAAGAATTCCTTCTTATAGTCAGGCGTTCATGACACGTTATCCCTGCGTTATCTCTGTTTTGAGCTTGCTGAAGGCATTGTGCATCTCAAGCGTCCATGTCAGTTCCTTATGGCCAGCTTTCACCTTTTTTATGCCCTTGAGAAAGGGGGAAATGAGCATGTTGTAGTCAAAGACCCACTGCTGGACGTAGTTGCATAGCCCTAAAATCTTTTTGCACACCCTTTTTTGTCTTTCGTGGCGGCTTAGCTCTAAACGAATCTGCACGCTCCGTCATGATACGCTGACTCGCCTCTGAGATCAACTGACCCAGAGAACTAACCTTCTGCTGTACATACTGCATCTTGCCCTTCTAAACTTTGTAACCTCACTCAGCAAGTACAGTTAGGAGGGCGATTGTGTCCTGACGACATCAGTTCTTGGTCAGCAAACTGTATCATGGTGCTGTTCAACCAGAGGTTGATGAGATCCTTCCTCAGTATTCAATTGAAGATACTGGGGGATTCACAGTTCCCTTGCGGTAGCCTCCGGTATAGCAGCTGAACCCCTCAGAAAGTGAAAGTGGTCAAACACTGGCTTTCGGGCTACAGCAAAATGCTAAAGAATGCATTCTTGATCACCACAGAGAAATGGCTGGCATTTGCAGGTACATAAGTTAGTATGTTGGAGGGGTCTGGCAGCACAGAGAATTCTGGAACCACAATCTCATTGAGAGGGTGCAGGTCCTGCACCAGGCGCCAGGTCCCTCCCTTACTCTTTTGGACCGGGTAGATTGGTGTATTTCACCTCCTGATTGGATAGTGGGTGCTATGCCCTCGTCCTTGGGGAGAGGGTACTGATGCAGCCGGTGTAGGATGGCCCCTTCTGCAGTGTTATCTTCACTGGCCCAGTGGTATTGATGAGTCCAACGTCATTGGGTCCCTTCACCCATAGTTATGGCGGTACTGTTAACAAGTCTTGCTTCTGCCATGCCGTCCATACTGCTGTGGGCAACGGGGCCCATTTGCCAATTCTACCCTGACCTTAATTGAATCAGTGAAGATGATTTCTGATGCCCTTGGACATTCACTGAACAGCTGGTTATTGGTTACATCCAATATACTGAGGCCTGGTGCAACAAAGATGATACATGCCCACATTGCCTTCACTTTGTCGGTGGCCAGAAGGACCCCGTATTCGGCCCGCACCTCAATAACTTTCAAGCAAAGCAGCATCTCCGATTGAGGTTGCATATCATGGTGACCCTTCCCAGAGAAACACACATTTGTGGAGCAGCGGTGGCCTCCAACCCAGTAGTTCTGGTGCATTAGCAATGAATGTGAGGACGTTAGTGAAGGTCGCCAGGTCGGCGGTGTTGCTCTCATCGGCTGGTCTGTGAAGTGAGGGCAGGCGTAAGGCATGAGCCTTTATGGGGTAATCCTATGGGTTGAGCAGGTCATTGTATCATCTTCTGAAAAATGGATGGTCATATTTAGTTGGCCATCTAGTCTCTTCCTAGGAGATTAGTTGGGGATGAGGGGTGATATAGCATCTTTCCCTTCATGCGGCGGCCTCCCACGTCTATCTCCAGGGGTTTTGTGAAGGGAACCCATAACCCATGTGTATTCATGGAGTCTTTAAATAAGGGCACAATCCTTTCCTTCAAGCAAGATTAGGTTGCCCCTGTGCTGATTAGGAAGCAGAAGGGCATGTTGTTTACCAGCACTGTCACAGTGGGTTCCTCTGCAGACCATTGAGTCACTGACAACACGGGTCACATGATAGTGGGTGGGCATGTGTTATCCACTGTACATAAGACTGACCCATGTTGGCCCCGGGGCTTACCTGGTTCTGGGAGTGGAGGGTGGGATTGTGACCCAGTCCCGGTTTGGGTGTCCCCTGTACTTCTTCGTGGAATCCTGCTACTAACTGCCTTATTCTTTTGGAACCTCTGCAGCGGTACCATCATTAGTGCCATCTCCTTCTGCTCCACTGCGGCCACTGCTGTTCTGACCAGGGCCATCTGCTCCCAGCTCCGGGGTTTTGTAGAAATGTGCCGGTTCCATCCCAACCATTTCTTGTTCTCTCTCTTCCCTTCTTTCCTCGGCTTGCCTTCTCTCCCACCACACAAGGCATTGCTGCATGTGGGGGAAATTCCAATCAGGGTTTCCCCTCCCGTATCTAATGCTATCTTCTGCCCTAGCCATGTCCTCTGGCTCAAATGACCCTCCCATAGTCCAGGACTGGCCAAATTGTTTCCCCTCCTTAGTCCAGTCTGCTAGTAAGTTGCAGAACGTGCATGCAAAGGTTTCTCCTTCATCTCTCACTAATGTTCCCTCTGGGTCAGCCTGCAATCATTATGTACTTGGGCCCTGCACTGCCACCCTCGTCATTGGGCCCCGGAGGACTGGAACCCCTTTCTGCACCTCCTCTAGTTTCCTCACCGTCTAGAACTGCTATAATTTTTACTGTCACTCGATTATGTTCACCGACATAAGTGTGAGTGCGAGTGCGCTGTGCCTCAGTGTTCGATGGGCTGAACGCAATGGACATGGGTCAAACTTCAGGGAACTCTAGTGCTGGACTGGGGTGGTGCTGGGATTGCCTGTGCCTGTTGGCCTGCTAGTCTGTCATGTCTAGATCTAACAGTTTGTTGTTCCGTAGGGGCCCCTTCGGCTTCCTCGACCGGCAGATTGGTATAACACAATGCGGGGATAGCAGGCATCGGGGACAGCACCTCCATTTCTGCATATGGCAGGGATGGAGCAAATGCTTTGCTTGCTGAACGTGAAGTATTGGTCTGGACCTCCTCGAAGATGGCACATAATTTTAATAATGCTTCTCTCCTGTCATTCTTTTGCCCTATGTATTTAGTCTGTATTTGTGTTCTTGTGTGTTCAATTATGTTAGTGTTAAAGGTTCTCCCTTTTGGCCAGGGGGACACATGCGCCTTTGTGTGTGTGTGTGTGCCATTCATGGCAAAACTTGTTAAACTATTTAGCCTTTGTGGGGAACCTGATTTGCATGTGCATTATTGGTGTTTCCATGTTAAGTTGGGTAGTTTCTAGGGGTTAGCTACACTTCCTGTTGTTATAGTTTTTAGGGAAACTTAAGTTATATTCATCAAGTTTTTTCTAGGTTTCTTTTTTAGGGAATCTTAAGTTATACACGTCTGGCCTTTTCTGCTTTTCTTTTTTAGGGAATCGAAAGTTCTACTCTAGTACTCTGGTTGTGGAGAAAGATATAAACATGAGGTTTGCTAGTTCTAATTGCTTTACTACTCTATTATGAGCTTAGCAGTTTTTACAAATGCATCAACATGAACATTTGACAAACATAAAACAACAATGCATATGACGGTCACAACATGGAAGAAAGGGCAAACTTTAATTCAAACTTCAAGACATTTGGCATCAAAATAGTGGGTCTTACTTTGGTATCAAATAGCAATTTGTGAGAATTAGCAACAAGTTTAGTAGTACATCGAGTCATTGACAAAACACAATACTCCAGACAAAACACAATTGCATTAAAATTACCAGCACCATGAAATCAAAAAAACGCATCACGTTTCAATTACAATAAAGAAAAAAAATGGCAGCCATATTTTAGTACTCATACATAAGTTATTATGGCATTGTATGGGCATTATGCTTTTGTTAAAGTAACGTGTCTGGGTTAGGGTTTAGGAGTTCTACTACGGAATGTTGTTAGGTAGTTGCTAGGCATATTTAGAATGTGATGAAATGTTTGTAAACTGGGGAGAGCCACTCAGTGTTTATGTGTCGGGGCACTCTGAGGTGACATGTACTTTGAGGTACTTTAACCGGTTCTGTGCCGAGGACGTAATGGTTACATCCTGCAGCAAGTTCTGGAATCTGAGGGTAGCCACAAATTTCCTTCCACCCAGCGTTCCCCCAAGTCTCCCGATAAAAATTATACCTCACTTGTGTGGGTAGGCTTAGCGCCCGTGACAGGAAACGCCCCAAAACACAATGTGGACACATCACATTTTTTCACAGAAAACAGAGGTGTTTTTTACAAGGTGCCTACCTGTGGATTTTGGCCTTTAGCTCAACCGGCACCTGGGGAAACCAAGCAAACCAGCGCATTTTTTAAAACTAGACACCTAGGGGAATCCAAGATCGGGTGACTTTTGGGGCTCTGACCAGGTTCTGTTACCCAGAATCCTTTGCAAACCTCAAAATGTGGCCAAAAAAAACACTTTTTCCTCTCATTTCGGTGACAGAAAGTTCTGGAATCTGAGAGGAGCCATAAATTTCCTTCCACCCAGTGTTCCCCCAAGTCTCCCGATAAAAATGGTACCTCACTTGTGTGGGTAGGCCTAGCGCCCACGAAAGGAAATGCCCCAAAACACTATCTGGACACATCAAAATTATCAAATACAAAACTACCTGTTTTTGCAGGGGGTCACCTGCGTTTTTGATCCTGGGCTCAGCAGCCTTCTAGGGAAACCTACCAAACCCAGACATTTCTGAAAACTAGACACCCGAGGGAGTCCAGTCAGGCACAGAACCCCCAATGTTTTCTTACCCAGAATCCTCACCAAACCTCACATTTAGCTAAAAAGTCACATTTTTCCCACATTTCTGTGTGGGATCACTGCACTGGGACACATTTCATACCACCCAATGTTCCCCTCAGTCTCCCAGTAAAAATGATACCTCATTTGTGTGGGTGGGCCAAGTGCTTGTGAAAGGGAAGAGCCAAAAACAAGTTGATATTAAGGGGGAACAAAGGGGGTCCAAAAGGGCAGTTTGCAAAAAAACCTTTTTTGGCTGACAAGTGCAGCAGAATTTTTATCGGTATAGATGAGACAATGCTGGGTGGTAGGAATTTTGTGGATTCCTGCAGATTCCGGAAGGTTCCATCACAAAAACGTGGGAAAAATGTGTGATTTCCAGCAAAGTTGAAGGTTTGCAGGGGATTGTGGGTACAAAAATGTGAAACACACCACCCTGGAATCACCCAGATGTTTAGTTTGCAGATGTGTCTAGGTCTTGTGGATTTTTCCACATGGCAGCATCCCAAAGTCCATAAAGTGCAGCCCTCACCATTCCAAGTGGGACGATTTTGAGAGTAAGCCAAGTTCTCATGGCCCAAGTGTAAAACTAAAACCCAAAATAATCAAATGTCTTCTTGCTTGCTGTGGGATAAGATGTTTTAGAGTGCGGGGGAGAGCTGAAAGACTGTTACCCCCTTTAGTTGAGGTGGGGGCGTAACCAGGCCCATACTGGTTGGTAGCCACCACCCCAATATTTTTTGTTTTTTTTAGTTCTCTGGCATCTAGTAGACTTTCTGCCCTCCCAGGGTGTGGATCAGGGGTAATTGCCCCATCTGCCCACTGGTGGGCAGAACAACTTTGGCCCCATTTATTTGGGGTGGGGGTATGGCCTAAAATACATTTGCCCCCGCCCCCCCAACTCCCTCCGAGGAGCGACCCTTGCCTACGGGGTCACTCCTCTTGTGTGACATTGGCGCAAAAAACAAAATCCCCGGTGCCTAGTGGTTTCTGCCCCCCTTGGGGGCAGATTGACCTAAAATCGGCCGATCGGCCCCCAAAGGGGGCAGAAATGGCCTAAATACAATTTGCCCCTCCAGGGGAGCGACCCTTGCCTGAGGGGTCGCTCCCCACCTCTAAAAAAAACAAAAAAACAAAATAAAAACAAAACAAAAAAATTATCCCTGGTGCCTAGAGGTTTCTGCACCCCCTGGGGGCAGATCGGCCTAATAATAGGCCGATCTGCCCCCAGGGGGGCAGAAAAAGCCTTAAAAAAAATGCCCCCCCTGGGACGACCCTTGCCCAAGGGGTCGCCCCCTAATGCCACTTTTCTTCTGTAAAAGAAATCCCTGGTGTCTAGTGGGCATTTCAAAAGCCGGATTGCTTTACAATCCAGCTTTTGAAATGCTCAGAGAGACTTCAAAGGAAAGGAAATTAATTTCCTTCCCTTTGAAGCCTCTCCGGCCTCCTCCACGTGATCGGAAGAGAAATGCTTTTGCATTTCTCTTCCAATCGCGCTGGAAGCTGAGCTTCCAGCGCGATGGGAGGAGGCCTCTGTGACAATCAGCGCGCGATTGCGCGCTGACATCTCAGGGGGGAGTGGGGGGTTTGGGAGTGGAAGGGGTAGGGCTTCCCCTTCCATCCCTGCTTTGGGGGGGGGGACCCCACAGAGGGAGCGCTAGCGCTGCCTCTGGGCTCTTTGCCCAGATCGTAATGGTTACGTCCTGGGCACAGGTGCACTGTGCCTCAGCACCAGTGAATGGCTATTGGAGCATCATGCTGGGTGCCCAAACAGAAAAGCACCTGGGGAAGTGACTGAGACCAGACCCCAAGAGTGGGCTGTGCTGGGTGCGCTGTCTGTCTGGTGCTCATACAACAGAACCTCTCCATCGTCGGCTGCGACACGGTAAGTCGCGACTAGCAGTGGTTTGTGGGATCAGCGGAGGTCGGTGCTGTGAACCTTGTGCAATATGGGCAAAGAGATCGAATAAAGGCACACAGCAACCCAGGATAGACCAATGTACAGCTCAGAGTGCAGGAGGGAGCCTGCAGAAAGACTCGTCTGGATGCATAGATAAGGGTGGAGCACAGATCCTGGCAGCTATCAAGGCATCTGGTCAGATGGTGCAGATGCAAATTGCTGCTATGGCAGTAGGCGTTAACTTATTGAGAGCGGTTTTGAGGGTGGTGGCAGAACATTTGGTGGCCATTGAGCAGCAAGCGATTGACATGCAGATGGACATAGATATGCTGAAGGCCACAGTGGCCACCCTTGAGGCTAAAATGCGCAAACTGGAGATGGGGGCTGGGGACGTGGAGGGGAGGGCAAGGAGATGCAACTTATGAGTAGTGGGCTTCCCGGAGGGAACAAAGGGGAAGGCCCCAGAGGTCGTACGTAGGTGTCAAACAAAAACTGAAAGAAGTGGGCTACACTTATATGCTGCTATACCTTGCCAAGTTGAAGGTCCTCCATGAGGGCCGCTCACATTTTTTCCAGATGCCCGAAGCAGTCTGGGACTGGTGGGAACTTATAGGCAATGAGGGGCCTTGGGAAACCCCACACAAAGGGAGCCACAGTGGGGCCGGAGGGAAGGCGACTCATAGGCCACTGTATGCAGGAATAACAGGGGGTGCCGCAGCAGCCGAGGCGACAGGGTAAAGGTGCGGCCAGATGGCATCCTAAGTCTGGAACGGAAGATAGAGGAGCATGAGGCAGCCAGACTATTAGTGAAATTCATCACTTCGGAGACATTGTCGCGCTCTGGATCGCCGCATAGCGAGGATGGGCTGACCCCAGACTCGGACATTGCAGAAACCTGAGAGTTGCTACAGAGATGCTGAGATGGTCTACTAGAACTGGACTCATACCAGGCTTGGAAATATTGACCCCTTCTTCCTGCTCTCCATCCCCTTACTCTTCCCCCCTTCTTTCCTACTGCCCTGCCTACTTGTGCTGGAGGAGGCGGGGACTCGGGGTGGCCACGATGCGCGGGGTGGAGGCGATCTACCAAACACGCTCCCTTGTTTTGGCCACAGCTGGCCTCGCCCGCATCTTGTTGTTTTTTATGATCTTTCACAGTAATAAGTTACTATATTGGGTACAGTGCATGCGTGCTTTGGATGGTTATGTGAGGGGCCTTGGAGAACTACATGCGCGTTGACCACACCATCTTGAACAGTCCCTTGCTATCGAGTGGGGGCAGTGATTTGCTCTCCCTCTCCTCTGGATTCTAGACTGGATACCAGGGTGCACACATGGATTGAGCAGACACTAGTTGTGGGAGGTGTTTACCCGGGGAGGGATGGGGATGTTGAATGTGGTTCAGGGTTTGGAGCTGGAGTTCTGTTTTATACATTTCCTATACTACATGCATTGTGATTATGAGAGGACATGGAGTTGTACTGTTGAATGCGCGTTGGACTGGAATACACAACTGGGGCAGACGCGGACGGGGTGGGTGGTTGGGGAGTGCAGCTGCGACTGTTGGATGACATAGCGCAGGATGTGTACTCCAATGCAAATTGTTACATGGAATGTAAGGGGGCTGAATTATTTTATAAAGTGTTATAGAGTGCACTCCTACCTTAGACGAATAGGAGCTCACGTTACCCTTCTACAGGAGACACACTTGATAGATAGTGATCCACAAAAACTACAGAAAAAGTGGCGGGACAGTTGTATTTGACAACATATTCCTCCTATGCTAGGGGGTTCTCTGTCTGGGTTGCCCCCGGGGTCTCTTTTCAATTAAAAAGCCTAAGAGCGGACATACAAGGCCAATCTATATTCTTACACAGAGAATTTGAAGGGCTCAAACTCTGCCTCCTGAATATATACGCCCCCAAGTCAGATGATGCTGAGTTCTTTAAAACACTGCAACAAGAATTAGTACCCTACATGGGAATTCCCATCTTCGGGGTGGGGGACATTAATTGTGTCCTGGATGGTGCCTTAGATAGGAGCCCACCAAAACTGGGCACTGAGCCACATTGGTCATGAGTAGCCTGCACTTTGTGGATATATGGAGGGAACTACACCCTACCTCCTCAGAATATTCCTGTTACACGCCCACACATGGGGTGTATAGCACATTGGATAGGTTTCTGCTGGCAAACGTTAGCACTCTGGATGTTCGTTGTGCTGCCTATCAGGTGAGATTTCTATCAGATCATGCCCCTCTGTTATTAGAATGCGAGACACATGCACCTAGGCCGGCGATTCCCCTGTGGCGAATGCAGCCAAAGCTACTCTGGGACCCTGAATATAGGGGAGTATACAGGCGGCATTCTGGACACGTGCCACAGAATGGGAGGCCCTAAAGGTCGTCGTAAGAGGCGAGAGCCTTGGTAAATCCTATGGTATTAGGAAAAAAATGGAGCCGGAGCTTACGCAGCAGGAGGATGTTCTGACTGCCCTCCAGTGCTGAGCGGCCAGCCTCGGATACATCTCCGCTGGCCGCTCGCTGTGAGGTGCACACAAGAATAGGAGCTATCTGAAATAGGCTACATAGTTATGTCCGTAGGTACTACAGACAGCAGTTGTACCGTGAGGAAGACCGCTCAGGGTGCATGCTCGCTTGGCTACTTAAGCGCGAACGGCCTCTACCAATAATTCTGTCCCTCCATGGACCATCCGGAGAATGGTATCTGGGGCAAGCACTTGTGAATCTACTCTTGTGGGATCACCTGAAACATATGTACACTTTGCCGAAGAGCGAGGATGGCTGTCAGATGCGCCAGTATCTAGACAGGCTCCAAATTTCCTGGCTTGTTGAGGCACAGACTGAGGAGTTAGAGTGGGACGTGGCACTAGAGAAGCTACAGGAAGCCTTGGGGGCCATGACGCATGGAAAGACGCCCGGCCCAATGGTATACCAACTGAGTTTTACCATGCATATTCTGCAACAGTTCTCCCCCAATTACTGGGAACATTCTGCGAGGCCCGCAGAGAGGGCTTGCTGCCAACACACATGAGGGAAGCATTGATATTTATGATATCGAAACCGAGGAAGGATAGACCCTGCCTCCTACAAGCCATTGTCTATGCTCAATGTCAATGTAGAAATACTTGCAAAAGTACTGGCAACCCCCCTACGCCAAGCTGTAACCCATCTAGTGTGGGATGATCAATGTGGATTCATTCCAGGGAGGGGAACCCACATGAATCTGCAGAGCTTATCGCATGTACTACATGACACAGGTGACTCTGTAGCCCATGCCATGCTAGTGGCCCTTGACATAGAAAATGCGTATGACACCTTGTCCTGAGACTACCTGTGGGAGGTGCTACGTAGAATGGGCACTGGATTAACCTTCTTGTCATGGGTACGGCTGCTGTACACGGCACCGCGGGTGCCGGTATGAACTGGAATGATAAAGCCAGACTCTTTTGATATTGAACGGGGCACACGGCACGGCTGCCCACTATCGCCGCTGCTGTTCGCGTTGGCTATGGGGCACCTGGCCATACAACTGAGGTCATGCTTGAAAAGGTGGGGCAAAAGGGTGGGAACCAGAACTTATGTTGTATCGCTGTATGCATATGATGCCCTAGTGTATGTTACTAACCTAGAACAATCGATTCCACTTCTGCTTCTAATGATGGATGTTTTTGGAGGGATATCTGTCCTCCAGGTCAATCGTCGGAAGACAGTGTTGTACCCCATGGCGGGGCTGATAAAAGTTAAGGCGGCGGTGCTACTGCGGGTAGAGTTGGCATGGGAGACCGAGACCTTTCAGTACTTGGGCATACAAATAGCCTACTCCCCTCAACTTCAATGTGAATTGAACCTGGGTAGAGTAATGGATTGCCTCTGAGCCTCAGTTCAATTGTGAATCACCCTCCCTCTGTCGGTAATGGGCAGAATTGTGCTTGGTAAAATGATTTTACTCCTGCGATGCCTGTATGTTATGCAGCTACCTTCTTCTCAGTTTTAACAGATAGATAAACTGCTGCTGTCCTTGGTCTGGGCAGGTAAAAGATGCAGAGTCCACCTCGAGGTATTGAAGTTAGATATAGATGACAGGTGTTTGGGGCTATCCAACCTCCACCTATACTACATGGCGGGCTTACTGCAGTATGCAGTCATGTGGTGCAGTGATACTCCAAACTGGGAAAAAGAACTGCTAGAAGGTTCTATATGTATATTTTGATTACCAGGTCTGCTCATGTGTGGCTCTTGGCTACCAAGGGATACCCCCTTCCTAGTATCACAGGTGTCGCGGATGTGGGAACGGGCTGTTACTTGGGTGTTGCGGAGGGTGTCATATGCTCGCCTACTTCCGCTCTGGTAGATTCTCCCTTTTGCTAAAGTCACTGATGTACTAGACTTTTCAAAGTGACGAGCAGGTGGCTGTAATAATGCTGATGACATATCAAAACATTTGCCACACTAGAGGAGGCTGAGACCCTCTTTGGAACTGACCAGGGATAATTCCTACAATATGCTAGGCTCTCACAGACGGCTCGGGAGATCTGGATCTCCTTCCCTGCGGAGCCCACTGAATCCCACCCAATGACAACTGTTATAGACTCACAATGCGATCGGGGTCTACTCCCCTGCAACTACAAGGCCCTAAAAAGTGATAACACAACACCTGAAGTGGGGTGAGAGGAAAAGCTTCCTTGTCCAACCTTCCAATATATCAACCACTATCACTAAAGTACAAGAAAAACCATTGCATCTACCGCACCAATGGTGGGTGACCGTCAGTGTGGAAAAAACTTCCCTCTGATGGACAATATTAGTGACATAGATTACCACTGGTCACCACAGTAGTATTCGAAGACAGGGTGACTGCATTTCCCGTTCAGGCCCTCTATTTGACCCCTTTATATACATACACATATATATATTTATGATACTTTTTCCCCAATTCCTATCTTCATTTCCTTTTTTGCTCTCTGCACACTTTCCTTGATTTTCTCCCTTTTTTCCCCATTATTCGATTTAATGTTATAATAATTCTGTGGGGGAGGAGGGCCCTTACTGATTAGGTGTGGGCACTGAGGGGAGAGACTAGGGGCATTTAGAGCATTTAATTATTTGCATTTCTATTTCTTTAAGTTATATTTCCAATTTAATTGTTATATAATATTTTCTTTTGTTCTTCCTGTATACAAACACATATTCATTTGGGGACACCTCGATGTGAATCATTCTTCAAACATGGCTGCCATTTTGGCCATGATTTATATCTCTAACATGGCCACTGATGTGAGCCAACATCTAACTACGGGAGTCATTTCGCCTCCTGGTAGAGGGCGGAGACGGACAACGCGATGACACGCTGCCGTCAGAGAAGGAGTAGTAGAGGCTGTGAACAACCGGCCTGGTTTCATACACAGAGCCAGGCGGTGGTGTACGAGGAGGCACTGGTCCTTTGATGAAGTAAGGAGGAGGAGAAAGGGGGTGTTGGGTGATGATTTGACATTAAAGCACGGGAGAGTGGTTTATCGTGCAGCTCATTGCAGTCTGCCGAACAATCCTTACGAATACTAATAATATAGATATTGGGGGAAAGGAAGGAATGAGAACCTGTGTGGGTCAAAGGGCACAATATATGCTTTGTGAATTGAAAGAATTCCCGATTTTTTGATCTGGGATCTGTGCCTGAACATAAACAGGATTTCCCTTTGCTTAAATTTAGTGTGTGACTACAGGGTGGTGCTCCCACCTGGCGCTGGGTTGAAAAGAGAACTAATGAAAACTCGGTGATTGTAAATCTGTTTTTATTTGAATGTGATAAGCTCACTACTTGGTGCTGAACCTGGGTGATGGTTAAAAACCACGGAGATTTCTTGAGGTGAAAAGGATTTATTTTGAGAGAGGGGAAGTTAATGCACGCATCCGTAGGGATATGTGGAAAAGTAGATAACAAGAGAATAATTTGTGGCGGGTAGGGAGAGAGTGGATGAAATATACTCTCCAACGCAGTAGGAATATTTGTGTGATTTTGTGGTTTGCTACCCCTTTACCTTATAGATAATCCACAGTGTGGATACGAACAGGGAGAAATGTTCCCTTATACACAGAATGATATAAGCCCTGATCGATGACAGGTAGATGAGAGTTATAACGGGGATCTGTGGAGGACCTGATGAAGGCCGATTTACCCAAAGGGGCAGCAGGAAACGGCTGAAACATGTTGACTTATAAACAGATACTGGGGTGAACAGGTAAAGGCATCCTGAGAACACCACCAGGGGTCCAATTTTAATCCTGTCGGGTCTCATAATAAAATTAAGGAAGTGGCCGTTTCCTGAGACAGTTTTATTATTCTGTTGTTTGTTTTGGTCCCCATTTGTGTTTTATGTTTGTTGCATAACAATTTATGTTTCCCTACCCTTTCTGCTCCACTCCAACATGAGATTACATAGGAGTGTGTTAGCAGTAGCCCGATGATGAAGCATGCCACAATTAGTGGGTGAGGGCAGTTTTTTTCCACACTGGTGGTCACCCACCTTTGGTGGGGTAGATGCACTGTTTTTTCTTGTCCTTTAGTGATAGTATTCCTAAAAAGTGATAGACAGATAAATATAAAAGGGACGAGAGCCATGTGGGAGGCAGAACTGGGATCTGCGCTTACTGATGGGGAGTGGAATAGGGCCTGCGCACTAGTACAGGAAGGAACTAGCAATGCCCGATTTAAACTGACACTTTTATAATTTGCACAGAGCATATCTAACACCACAACGCCTTCAAAGACTGTTTATCATCACGTTCTGATGGATGTGCTCGTTGTGTGGTGACCCCAGCCAATTTTGAGCACGTCATATGGACATGTAATTCCATTCTACTTTTTGGGTGCCAGATAGTGCGAAAACTGAGGGATGTGATGGCTGTGAAATTGAGGGTAACAATAAGCCATTGCTTGCTGGGCCTCCTTCCAATTACAAAAAAAGGGTGCAAAACAGCATTCAGATTTGCACAGCTGGAGCTTGTTTTGCCTAAGAGGCACATTGCGATCTGATGGGCAAACCCGGCCCCTCCGACACAGGACGCGTGGCTGTTTGACCTCTTTGAGTGGGCAACTGCGGAGGAAGGTCACCTCCTTAGGGTACATATGGATGAACACGCTGAACGAGATCTGGAAGTCTGGTGTGGTATGATTGGATGACTGCATGGGGAACCTGTGGGGGAGGATTGAGACACCTAGGCAGATGAACTCCAACAGTGAAGTGCGCTTGGGCAGTAAAGTGGCATGGGAAATCTGTAGCTGAGTGTGACTGAAAGATAATATGCCCCCTTGCTTGTCAGCCCTGACTTTCTTTGCCTGATCTTCTCCCTCTCCTCCTCGTTCGATTTGCGTATATAGCTGCGGATCGGCTTCAGCTAGCCCTTCCAGGGCCTAAGCCGGCCAAATATTGTTGACTGGTCTGGTGGTATGCAGCAGGTGTCTTCTCTTCATGTTTGTATCTGGTAATCTGCATTACAGTGTCACCGTTTAATTGTTAAAAGTTAATAGACTATGCACTGTTCTTGATATGGACATACTTGCCTATTACTACTGTATTCAAATGTTACACAGCTGCGATGGACCATTGTAAAATCACTACTGTACTGCTCGAACATATGTTCTGTATTGTAGCATTCCAAAAACGGCTGCGAATGGCAGAGTTGACATGGACTAGTATCATATTTGAGGGGGGAGATGAGTTGTATGGATCATGAAGTGCGATTATCGCATGATGCTAACATGTATATATATAAGTTGTTCTACTTGCATAAATAAAACTAGAAAAAATTACTTTTTTTAAACAGCAAAATGTGTGTTTTATGTGTGGGAATGTTTTACAGCAAAATGTGGTCAAATCTTGCCCAGCTTTAAATGCTCAGTTTAGAAGCTGTGGTGAAGTTGGTCACTTTGCCAAAGTGTGCCAAAATGAGAAGCGTGTGAGCAATACTGTAACGTCAGTGGTCAAAGATAGTGATGACTTGGTTGAGAATTTGATTGCAGAAGTGAAAGATACAGTGCTGGTGGATGATGGAGTTGCAGTGAAGAATGGGGATCCTGAAAATTATATAGACCCTTATTTTCTTGTACAAGCGGGTGACAAACAGTTACGCCTCTTAGTCGACTCGGATGCTAGGATCACCATGATCATGCAGGAATTGTTTCATCATAATAGGGATGGGCGTACTCTTTCTCCACCTAACAGAGCTCCTGTCTCCTTTGAAGGGAAAAGGATTGAACTTCAAGGTTTTTTTAAAGAGATTTTGGAATTCAAGGGAGACACATATATGGAAATATCTATGTAGCAGTAAAAGGCTTGAACATTTTAGGTTGGTTTCACCAGGGTCTTTTCGGGATGATTTTACGACCAGGTACTTCTGATCAAGTTACAGTGATTAGAGATTCTGATGAAATTGAAGATCTATTAAACACATTCCCTAAAGTGTTCTCTGGTGAACTGGGCAACCTGAAGGGGTTCAAATATAAAATCAAAGTAAAAGTGAATGCCACACCAGTTAAACATAAACTAAGAAGTGTACCATTTAGTATTAGAGATGAGTTGGAGAAAGAATTAGAAAATGTGCCTGACAAAGGGATCATTGAGCCTATTGAGTCTTCATTATGGCTTTCTCCATTGGTGGTAGCACAGAAAAATAATGGGGAGCTGAGAGTGTGTGTTGACCTGAGAGCACTTAACAAAGAGATGTGGGTAGACTCACACCCTCTGCCTAAGATAAGTGAAATATTTTCTACCATTAAAGATGCAAAGGTCTTTACTAAATTAGACTTGTCAACTGCATATCATCAGGTTGAATTGGATCAAGAGTCTGAATATTTGACAACATTTGTATCACCTTTGGGAATGTTCCAATATTGCTGTATGCCATTTGGACTAGCATCTGCATCTTCAGTTTTCTTAAAGACAATGATCACTCTAGTCAAAGATTCTCCTAATGTATTACTTTTTCAGGGTGATGTCTTGATCTACGCACCTAAACAACAAATACACAACAAAATTTTAAAACAGGTACTAGAAAGACTTATGAACCATGGTATTGTTCTCAAAAGAGAAAAGTGCCAATTTATGAAGTCTTCTCTAAAGTACTTAGGTCATGTCATTTCTGTTGATAGTTTTCACCCAAAACCAGGTTTGATTGATGCCATCAAAGCAGCACCTCCACCGAATGATAAAGCTGGAGTCAAATCATTTTTGGGAATGTGTGAATTTTATTCACGTTTCATACCAGATTTTGCAACAAAGGTCAGACCAATATCTAATCTGTTGAAGGATAAGACTTCTTTCAGCTGGGACTCAGAGTGTGCAAGTGTGTTTGAGGAAATAACACTGACATTTTCCAAGGCAAGTGTATTAAAACCCTGTGATCAGCATCTCCAGTACGGTCTGACAGTAGATACAAGTAAAATAGGAGTGGGGGCTGTCCTTACACAACAGAAATAGTATCAAACACACCATTGGTTTTGCCTCAAGAGTGTCAAGCGAACCCAAAACGTATTACTCAGTCATAAAGAAAGAGATGTTGGCCTGCTTGTGGGTAATTGAAAAATTTAGAATCTATTTATTGGGCAGACACTTTGTATTGAAAACAGATGATAAACCACTAGCCTGAATTCTTAGGGGAACCAACAACAAAACTGGAACTCCCAGGATTGCAAGGTTTGCTGCTAGATTAATGCAATATGATTTTGAAGGTATAAATATTCCAGGAGGCAAAAATATCAGAGCTGATTATTTGTCCAGATCCCAATTGACACTAGCAGTACTTGTGAAGAAGGTGTTGATGATGAAAGTTGTTTGATTTCTGCTGTTGATGTTGAACAGGTGTGAGTATGTTCAGAGAGTGAGTGGAAGGAAAAGTTGGAGACTGATAAAGACTTAAGTGAAATTATGAGATATGTCAAAGAGGTGTGGCCTCATGAGAAGGAAATGGCAGTGAATGCTCAACCGTTTTGGAAAGTTTCAGATGAATTGACCATTGAGGATAATGTACTCATGAGAAATGATAAACTCATTCCACCAGATGAACTGAAGCTTATCATTATTAAGAAAGCACACAAGGGTGATTTTGGTGCCACATCAACCAAAAGAAGAATATGTGATAGTTTTTGGTGGTATGAGCGTATGGACAATTAAATTGAGTAGATAGTAAGAAACTGTACTATTAGTTTTAAATGTGACAAAACTCTTAAAACACTGAACCCACCTCTTGTTCCCATGGAGTGTCTGGTGGGTCCATGGAGGAAATTAGGTGTTGATCTGGTTGATCCGTTTCATTCTCTCAACTACAGACTATGTTATCCATATGTTCTGATTGATTATTATTCAAAATGGCTTTATGTGAAATTTGTACAAGAACCTAATTTGAAATTACTGATAACTTACTGATTTCTTAGACATATATTTATGATCGAAGGCTTTCTAGTCGAGATTTTATCTGACAATGGTGTACAATTTGTGACTGAGGAATTTAAAGTATTCCTGAAAGAAGGTTCTGTAAAACACTTAGGGGCATATTTACACTCCATTTGCTGCAAATTTGCCACATTTTTTTGATGCAAATTCGGCGCAAAACTAACTCCATATTTCTATCTTGACGTTAGATACGTCTAACATCAAAATATTGGAGATGGCACAATTTTTTAGATGCGTGATCCTACCTTGCGTCAATGACATGCAAGGTAGGCGTTCCCGTCTAAAAAATTGTGCTAACCCCATAGCCCCATATTTATCCCCCTGTGCTAAAATGATCTACGGGTGGGAGGAGGGGCTAAATAATGGTGCAAAGCATTAGGGGACCTGTGGACCCATTTCCATTATTAAACACTATAAAATGGGTCCACAGGTGCCCTCCTTAAGCCCCAGGTACACCCCTATCCCCTCCAGAGGGACACTGGAGTATGTGGGACCCTATACTAGGTAAGTAGGGTAAGTATAGTTAAGTCTTTTTTTTAAATTAAAGTGCCATCAGGGGCCCAACTTGGGGCCCCCTGCATGGCACAGGGTGCAATGGCCATGCCCAGGGGACACTGGTCCCCTGTGCTATTCATTGGGATGGTGGGCATGACTCTTGTCTTTTCTAAGTTAGTGCAGTTTGGCTTCAAAAAGTATAAATATGCTTCTTAAGGTGTTCCCTTTATCAACCTCAAATGAATGGTTTGGTAGAATATTTGAATCAAGTGTTGGGAAAAATGTATTAAATGGGCATTAAGAAACAGATGTGAGGTTACTGCGTCCATTCACTCTATGTTGTGGTTCTACAGGACCACACCTCATTTCACCACAGGTGTGTCCCCTTGAAGCACTTAAAGGGAGAAAAACATATACACAAATTAGGCGCGGTTGGATGTCTAAACTTTTTAAACATATGCAGGTGAAGGATTGTTCTGACATCATCAGGCTAAATGTAAAAAGAAAACAAAATGATCAGAAAACTTATTTTGACAAAAAAGAGGGGCAGAGAGTCCTGCATATCAGATGGCAATTGGGTGTCCATGAAATTGCCAAAGTTTGTTAAGAAAGGCAGTCCAAAATTCTTCTAGTACTTAAACATAAGTCATTATGGCCCTCAATATAACATTGGCGGTAAAAGCCGCTTACCGCCAACACACTGCTTCGGCCGCGGAAATCCGCCACAGCTGTTATGACCCAGAGCTCGGAATCCGCCAAAATTCAGACACCCACACAAGTCCGCCACACCAAAGGTCAGTGATAAACCGGCGAAAACAAAACCTCCACCATCACGCCAACAGAAATACGCCCACACTATCACGACACATGAATCCACGCGGCGGTCTTTCAACCGCGGTATTCCATTGGCGGTACACACCGCCGCCCTCAAAATACACACACTTTTACAAAACACAGCCACATTGGACAATCCGAAAGACACACACCTGATACACATACACACACCATTCCCACACACCCATTACAATATAAAACACACACCCACATCACCCACAAACCCCTACGACCACAATTACTGAGAGAAGGCCAGAGAGAGACACCACAAACAACTACCAAGCATCCACAGGCACACAAAACCATCACCCACAGAACTTCCACGCACCTCACACAACACACCACTAAATATCACCCCACTTATCACTACACACACCACCCCACACATCACCCACACCACCCCATGGCACGGCAAAGACACCCCAGGTTCTCTGAGGAGGAGCTCAGGGTCATGGTGGAGGAAATCGTACGGGTAGAGCCACAGCTATTCGGATCACAGGTGCAGCACACCTCCATAGCTAGGAAGATGGAGCTATGGCAGAGAATAGTGGACAGGGTCAACGCAGTGGGACAGCACCCAAGAAATCGGGATGACATCAGGAAGAGGTGGAACGACCTACGGAGGAAGGTACGTTCCGTGGTCTCAAGACACCATCTTGCGGTTCAGCGGACTGGTGGCGGTACCCCACCTCCTCCCCCACAACTAAAAACATGGGAGGAGCAGGTCTTGGAGATTCTGCATCCTCAGGGCCTCGCAGGAGTAGATGGAAGAATGGACTCTGGTAAGACAAATCTTAACTATTACATCCCCCACCCTACCTGCATGCCATCACATACCCCCACCCACACCCTCACCCCATCACTCCAACTCCTCACAAATGTCCCACTATCACAACCCACCCATCCCAACACCAAGCCCTGCGTGCAACACCAAAGCATGGACACCCATCACCAAAGCATGGCCACTGCACATATCCATACACCCCCCTAAACCACCATCACACAAGGTCCCACACAGGAATGCAAGCACTGGGGTACACAGTCACCCACCTATTGCACACCATGGCACACACAGATGCAATAATCATGCTTTGACACCCTTGCAGGACCCCTACCCAACGTCACCGGACAGGAGGGTTCAGACATGTCCACTCCACCCACAGAAGAGGCCCACAGTGATGACAGCAGCTCTGTCCAACTGGATCTAGATGACCAGCCCGGCCCATCGGGGACCTCAGGACAGTCGGTTCCCCTGACACAGTCACAGGCCACTACAGAGCTTCCCCCCTCTGGAAACACCAGCACAGCACCCACCCAGCGGGCCCATACCTCTGTCCCCAGGACACATCAATCAGCAGTGTGTCCACCACTACAGGGAACCCAGGCTAACCCACCACCCCAACAACACCAGGGACCTGGGGGCAGTGGTAGTGGGCACACGGTCCAGGGGACGTAGGCCCAGGAACACAGGGGAACTTGGAGGGCTGCTGTGCGACAGGAGGAGGACAGGCCAAGGGAACCCACTCTCCACGAGGCCCTCTCCAACATCATGGGACCCTACCACCACTCCCAGGAGATGATGGCAACAGTACTAGCCAAGTTTCAGGAGACCCAGCGCCTGCAGGAGGAACAGTATTTGGGCTTCAGGGAGGAACTCAGAGCCATCAATTCCACTCTGGGCACCATGGTAGGGGTGCTGAAGGAAGTACTCAACACCAGAAGGGACACTTTGGCACAACAAGGGGCCCCTGACACTAGCCTGGACGATGAACTGCCCACCACCTCCGCCGGCGCTAGTGGACAGGAGGCACCGCCACAGGACCACCACACCAGCACCCCACCCGCTGCAGAGGGAGAATCAACCCGCAAACGGTCCCTAAGATCCAGGACAAAGACAGAGAATGATGCCAAGACCCCCGCCAAGAAATGACACCACCCTGAATGTCATCTTTCTGTCCCACTTTGTCACCCTGTCCATCCTCAAACTGCCCCAGCTCCACTTCCTATGCCCCTTTGGGCAATGCACCTGTGAGACTAATAGACTGGACTCTGCCATGGACATACCTCCACCATCACCCCTCACCATTTTACAACCCCCTCCAATATTGAGCACTTAAATAAACACCCTTGAAGCACAAAACAATCTGGAGTCAGTCTGTGATTTCGAAATAGTGTATTAGCAATTACAGTGCCAAAATGCTCTTTCAATTGTAATGTCAACATACCTATGGCACACAGCTTTAGTCCATGAGGAAACAAAGCAGATGTCACACTGTGGGACATAAGGGAAAGTGACAACTCAGTGACCATACACTGGGTGAAAACGACAGACAGTAGAGAGGTAGTAGTGTTAAAGTACATGTAGTAGGCAGGTTTGTATTCTTACATGTGTCTCACTGGAAATATTGCAGGATCACTGAGTTCCTGTTGTTGATGTCATCTTCTTCTGCTTCCTCATCTTCACTGTCCACAGGCTCCACAGCTGCAACAACACCGCCATCTAGACCATCCTCCTGCAGAAAAGGCACCTGTCATTGCAAAGCTAAGTTGTGAAGCACACAGCAGGCCACGATGATCTGGCACACCTTCTTTGGTGAGTAGAATAGAGATCCACCTGTCATATGGAGACACCTGAACCTGGCCTTCAGGAGGCCGAAGGTCCGTTCGATAATCTGCTGAGTTCGCCCATGGGCCTCATTGTAGCATTCCTCAGCCCTTGTCCTGGGATTCCTCACTGGGGTCAGTAGCCATGACAGGTTGGGGTAACCAGAGTCACCTGCAAATGGCGAGGGACAACTGTTAGACACACACTAACCTGTAGGGATGTCCCCAGACCCAGACAACCATTCCCACTGACTTGCTTCCAGGTGCTCACCTAATAGCCACACACGATGCCTCTGGAGTTGATCCATCACATAAGGGATGCTGCTATTCCGCAGGATGTAAGCGTCATGCACTGAGCCAGGTAACTTGGCATTAACATGAGAGATGTACTGGTCTGCCAAACACACCATCTACACATTCATGGAATGATAACTCTTCCGGTTTCTGTACACCTGTTCACTCCTGCGGGGGGGTACCAAAGCTACATGTGTCTCATCAGTGGCACCTATGATGTTGGGGATATGTCCCAGGGCATAGAAGTCTCCTTTCACTGTAGGCAAATCCTCCACCTGAGGGAAAACGATGTAGCTCCGCATGTGTTTCAGCAGGGCAGACAACACTCTGGACAACATGTTAGAAAACATAGGCTGGGAGATCCCTGATGCTATGGCCACCTTTGTTTGAAATGACCCACTTGCAAGGAAATGGAGTACTGACAGCACCTGCACTTGAGGGCGGATTCCTGTGGGATGGCAGATAGCTGACATCAGGTCTGGCTCCAGCTGGGCACAGAGTTCCAGGATTGTGGCACGGTCAAGCCTGTAGGTGATGATCACATGTCTTTCCTCCATTGTCGACAGGCCCACCAGCGGTCTGTACACCGGAGGATGCCGCCATCTCCTCACATGTACCAGCGGACGGTGCCTATGAAGGACAACAGCAAGCACAGAGTCAACCAAGTCAGAGGTGCATACACACAGCTTACACAGAACACAAATCATAATCCGAAATTTGGCCTGTATGAGTGTTGAGGCAAGGCCTAGGTATGTGTGACGCAGTTAAAAATCAAGCCATGTGGGCCCCTGAAATGGCGGCTGCCTGACCTGTAAAGTGGGACAATGGGATGTGAGGTAACTGCGCTGGCGTTGTACACCGTCACGGTAGGCGGTCGAAGACCGCGGCGCAATGCTGCATTGGTTAACATTGGACCCTATGGGTCCCAGGAGCCAATGACGATGTACGCCGGCGGTGACGGTAGGCACCGCCGCGGACGTGACCACCATTTTCTATCACTTCAATCACTCGATACCTGATCTTCAACGGGAGAGGACCTACACTGCAAGTGCTGCTGTGACATCGGTCTGGAAGAGACAATGGCTCGTGCGTCTGGGGAAAGGGCCCCTGCCTTCACATCGGAGGAGTTGGAGAAACTCGTGGATGGGGTCCTCCCCCAGTACACGCTACTCTACGGTCCTCCAGACAAACAGGTAAATACACTAGGAGCATGCTGTATGGGCTATGCCTGTGTGGAGTGGGCTGGATGAAAGATGGTGGGGGAGATTGAGGCGTGCATTAAACAATGGTGAGTGCATGTGTATCATGGCAAGGGTAGGGGTGGGGGCCAATGACTGTGACGGTGCATTTGGTAATAACTTTTCTTTTCCCCCTGTACAATTCATGTAGGTCAGCGCCCACCAGAAAAAAGATATTTGGTGTGCCATCGCCAAGGATGTTCGGACCCTGGGGGTCTACCACAGACGGGGCACCCACTGCCGTAAGAGATGGGAGGACATTCGCCGCTGGAGCAAGAAGACAGAGGAGGCCCAGATGGAGATGGCATCCCAACATGGGAGGGGTACCCGTCGCACCAGGACCCCCCTGATGTTCAGGATCCTGGCGGTGGCGTACCGGGAGTTGGATGGACGCTTGAGGGCATCACAGCAGCCACAAGGGGGTGAGTACACTCTCATTCTGCTGATTTTGCGCGCAGTGGAGGTGTCTGGGGGGGGGAGGTGGGCTGTGGGTTTCCCTAGGCCAGGGCGAGTGTGCTAGTTAGGTCCCCTTCTTCTGGCAGACCCCGTGGCACCCCACCCCACCTGTGTACAGTGCCACGTACACCTAGTCAGGCTCCTTGGTCATCCACGTGTGCAGATGTCATCCATAGCCTTGTAGGCCATGTCCCAGGGATTGAACAGTGGACCTCAAGTGCGCGGCGTAGTGCAGGGGGCTTCTGTGTCTGTCGTGTCTGCCAACGGTAGTGGGATTGCATGCACTCAACATGTCTTTCTTCTGTCGTCTCCCCCCCTTTTTGTGGTCTCCCTGTTCTTGTGTGCATTAGCATCATCAGGCGGAGGAGCAGTGGCACCGGAGCAAGAGGGAGCTGCCTCCCACATGGCCCTGGAGGGTGACACTACGGACTCAGACTTCACCAGTGGGACGGAGGGCGAGGGGAGCTCCACGGCGGGGACAGGAGCTGACACCAGTGGCACGGACTCGTCCTCTGATGGGAGCTCCCTTGTGGTGGCAGCAACATCTGTGCCCCCCGCATCTACAGGTACAGCCGCCACCCCCCCTACCAGCATGGCCCTCCCAGCAGTCCCCCAGCCTTTGCTCCGTGCCCGCTCACCCAGGAGGGTGGGCATCACCTTCGCCCCAGGCACCTCAGCCCCTGCCCCAGTCACCCCTGCTGCCCTCAGTGAGGAGGCCATTGACCTCCTCAAGTCCCTCACTGTTGGGCAGTCTACCATTTTGAATGCCATCCAGGGTGTAGAGAGGCAGTTGCAACAAACAAATGCATTCATGGAGGGCATTCATTCTGGTCAGGCGGCCCTTCAGAGAGCTTTTCAGACTCTGGCCTCATCACTGATGGCAGCCATTGTCACTGTGTCTACCTCCCCCCCTCCAAATTCCTCCACCCAGATCCAATCCCCTCTGCCTGCGCCTATCCCAAGCACACCTTCAGACCAGCATGCACACACGTCAACACACAAGGGAAGCTCAGGCAAACATAAGCACCACACATCCCACAGGCACTCACGCAAGCATGACACACATGCAGACACAGCAACATCCACTGCCTCCACTGTGTCCCCCTCCTCGTCGTCTCCCTCTTCCCTCTCAGTCTTGTCTACACTCACACCTGCATGCACTTCATCTACAGCCACTACTTTCATCACCAGCACACCCACCAGCACACCCCGCTCACGTGCAGTCACCACCCCCACTGCCATTCACACGTCCCCTGTGTCCTCTCCCAGTGTGTCTGTGACGCCACCTCCCAAGATACACAAACGCAGGCACACACCAACCCAACAGCTATCCACCTCACGACAGTCTCCAGCACATGCACCTTCACCCAAAGTCACCAAACGAACTCCTCCTACAACCACAACCTCTTCCTCCACTCCCAAACCTCCTCCAGCTACTCGTCCCAGTGTGTCTAAAAACATTTCCTGTCCAACCTTGACCTCTTTTCCACACCTCCCACACCCCGTCTGTCTCCTAGGACCCGACTCTCCAGGTCCCAACCTAGCACCTCAGCCACAACAGCTCCGGGACCAGTGGTGCCTGTAGTCACCAGAATCTGGAGTGAACCCGCCACCAGGGCAGCCAGTGTTGCACAGAGCTACAGCACGGACAGCCCCCCACCTGTCAAGCATCAAAAGTTGGCCAGTGCCCGGTGGAAGAGGGGGAAGACTCCAGCCACCAAAGCCGCTCTCAGGGGTACAGGTGGGAGTGTGGAGTAAGCTGTGACACCTTCCTAGGTGGGGGAGGGCCACAAGAAAGTCAGCAAGAGCAGCACAGTGGAGAAGACTGCCATCATCCCCGCTGCCCAGGAGGCTACTGCCACCAGCCCCGCTGCCCAGGAGGCAACCGCCACCATCCCTGCTGCCCAGGAGGCCACCGCCATCATCCCCGCTGCCCAGGAGGTGACCGCCACCAGCCCTGCTGCCCAGGAGGCGACCGCCATCATCCCTGCTGCCTAGGAGGTGACCGCCACCAGCCCTGCTGCCCAGGAGTCAACCGCCATCATCCCTGCTGCCCAGGAGGCCACCTCCAGCACCAGCCTAGCTGCCCAGGAGGTGACCGCCACCAGCCCTGCTGCCCAGGAAGCCACCGCCACCAGCCCTACTGCCCAGGAGGCGACCGCCATCATCCCCGCTGCCCGGGAGGCCACTGCCAGCACCAGCCCAGCTGCCCAGGAGGCCACCGCCAGCACCAGCCCAGCTGCCCAGGAGGCCACCGCCATCATCCCCGCTGCCCATGAGGCCACTGCCAGCACCAGCCCACCTGGGCCAGACATGACCGCCAGCACAAGCTCCGCTGGGCCAGACACCTCCGCCAGCACCAGCCCCGCTGGGCCAGACAGGACCGCCAGCACCAGCCCCGCTGGGCCAGACACCTCTGCCAGCACCAGCCCCGCCGGGCCAGACAGAACCACCAGCAGCTGAGTCACTGCAAAGGACCCCGCCGCCACAAGCACCACTGAACAGGGCACTGCAGCCACAAGCACCGCTGAACAGGGCAACGCCGCCACTAGCACCGCTGAACAGGGCACCACCGCCACTAGCATCGCTGAACAGGGCACCGCCGCCACTAGCAGCGCTGAACAGGGCACCACCGCCACAAGCACAGCTGAACAGGGCACCGCCGCCACAAGCACCGCTGAACAGGGCACCACCGCCACTAGCACCGCTGAACAGGGCACCACCGCCACTAGCACCTCTGAACAGGGCCCTGCCGCCACAAGCACTGCTGGCCCATGAGCGCCAAGGGCAATGGCGCTACTGAGTCCGTCACTAGCAGGATGAAGCACTCTGGGCACAAAGCCCCCTCCAGAACCAGTGGAGAAAGGCATCCACTACCTCAGTCCTTGGCAGGATGAAGCACTCTGGGGACAAAGCCCCCTCCAGAACCAGTGGAGATTTACATCCACTACCTCAGTCCTTGGCAGGATGAAGCACTCTGGGCACAAAGCCCCCTCCAGAACCAGTGGAGAAAGGCATCCACTTGAGAGACTGTGGCTTTGCACTCCCCAGGATGGAACAGTGGGCAAACCACCCACTGTAGAGACTTGAGAGACTGTGGCTTTGCACTCCCCAGGATAAAGCAGTGGGCAAACCACCCACTGTAGAGAATTGAGAGACTGTGGCTTTGCACTCCCCAGGATAAAGCAGTGGGCAAACCACCAACTGTAGAGACTTGAGAGACTGTGGCTTTGCACTCCCCAGGATTGTACAGTGGGCAACCCACCCACTGTAGAGACTTGAGAGACTGTGGCTTTGCACTCCCCAGGATGGAACAGTGGGCATGTGGCCCCCTTGTGGATTTGGCGTCGTGCACTCAACCGGCTGAGGTGCCCCCCCTTTCCCTTCCCCCTGAGGTGCCTGTTTTCTTGCTATCTGATGCCCCTGCAGTGTTCTGTCCGTCATGTTCGGGGATTGAGTGTGGGCCTCGCCCATACTGTGTGGGCCCAGTGTTCCACAGACTTCAATGGAGCACTACCTGGACTACTATTCTTGGTGTATATTTTGTTTATAGTGTATATATTTTTTTTTGCATACTGTATTTTAATATATTACAATGGTTACACTCATTTTCTTTGGTCTTTGCATTCTTCTGGGGTGGTTGGGGGGTGTAACTGTAATGTATCATGATGTATTGGTGTGTGTGTTGTAGTGGGTGAGGGTGGGGGTGGGGGCGTTGCGTGTTGCATGTGTGTATCCCTGTTTTTTCCCTCCCCTGTGTCGTAGGTGCAGTACTCACCGTGGTCTTCGCCGCCTGCGTTCGTGCTCCTGGTAGAGGAGCTAGAAGATAAGGGCTGGCAGGATCTGCAGCTCTGGTTCCATGGCGTCCTGGTTCCTTGTGGGGTGTGTAGAGGTGAGCGTTTTCCCTTCAAAGTCCTGTTTCCACCGTGTTTTGGTTCACGGTGAATCCGCCCCGGAAAAGGTGGCAGATTGGTAGGTTGTGATACTGTGGGCGGTACATTGTCCTCCGCCTGTCTGTTGGCGGTGACAGCCAAGCTGTTTGTTTGTACCGCCGTGGCGGTCGGAGTGTTAAAGTGGCTGTCTTTGTTGGCGGTTTCCGCCACGGTCGTGATTCAATTTTTTTGCCGGCGGCCTGTTGCCGGTTTTACCGCCGCTTTAACACCGACCGCCAGGGTTATAATGACCACCTATGTGTCTGGATTAGGGGTTAGGAGTTCTACTATGGAATGTTGTTAGATAGTTGCTAGACATACTTAGAATGTGATGAAATGTTCATTAACTGGGTAGAGCCACTCAATGTTTAGGTGTCAGAGCTCTCTGAGGTGACATGTACTTTCAGGAACTTTAAATAAATTACATCTACAGCTTGCCAGTGTGCGATTATTCACTTACTTCACATATCTTTTCCCTAATGTATGAATTACACTCTATGTCACACCCAGGGTTCATGAGTTCCATATACCAACAGTATTAAGAAAATGGTGGCACTGAGAAACTCTGTTAGACTAAGAATAAGATTGAAGTGTCAGGCCCATATCCTACCCAGAGCCAATGTGTACCATCTGCATCACACCCAAGGAGCAAGCGATCAACCGTGTATCTCACCCAGATGAAAGACGTACCATTTGCGTTTTGCTCAGCGGTCCAAGCGGTCACCCTGTGTCACACCCAGAGGACAGGCGTGCCATCTGTGTTTCACTCAGCAGTCCAAGCGGTCACCCTGTATCACACCCAGAGAACAAGCGCACCATCTGTGTCATGCTCAGTGGTCCAAGCGCTAGACACCTCACAAAATTTAGATGCCAGCCCTATGTCACACTCAGAGCCTACGCGTACCATCTCTGTCATGCCCAGCAGTGCAAGCAACAAAAATCAATCAAAACAACATTTCACTGACTGTTGCTAAAAGGCGCCTTCTGCAGGATACATTTTTACCTAGTTTGCCATACACCAAACGCTTGTTCTAGGGCTCTGATGTAGTCTCTTACCCTTCCTATGACGGAGAGGTGAAGAATGTGAACAGTTGTCTTGGAGTCATAAAAAAGGTCTTGATAACTTATGCAAGTGAGCCTTGAAATGAGATGGACACAATGAGGCCCAGTGGGTAATGTGTCCAGATGTCTAACCTGAGGGGGCGTGTGATCACTGTGTTTACTGTGTGTGTTGTTTTATGATTGACTAAGTGTTTCTAACTACATGTGGTATCTGACTTTATGGTGTTTGGGAATGCATGCATGCCTCCAGCCATCTGTGTTTTATTGGGGGCAATCTCCATTGTGGTGTATCTTCACTGTGGGACTAATCTTGAGTTTCCAGTTCACACATATATTTGCTGGCTACATACGGCTCCACCTGTGACCTAACAGTCAGTAACCTCAGGCCTAAGTTTCAGGGTCTGCCTGACCATGTATCTTGGAGTCTAGGTTGATGGAGAGTTCATGTTGGGTGGATTAGCTACTAGTGATGTAATTTTGTTGGTATATGTGATCGTGTCATGGTGACACCAACATCAGCTTTTCCAATATTAGCACCACCTCTACAAATAAACTTAAAGATAATTTGTGAAGCAGGAGACGGCTCCATAAAGGGCCTCACAAGCTGCTGTGTCTTCTCCCATGGTGTAATGGAGTGGCATTCTGAGCCATGTCAGATTAACTTGGAAACATTCAAATATTTGGAACGTTCAGGCCTCTGAGTTAGTGCTTAGGATCCAAATTGTAATTAGATCGGTTTTAACACTAAATGCCTCGTCACAGAATTGCAGGGTTTGTTACCTGAAAAATGTTTATTGCTAAGTACAAAAGCCCTTTTACAAGGTGGAACATTCTTTTGACCCCTAAAAGAACTTTTGCATTTCTTTCCAAATGGTAAATAGGAGGAGTCATGAAAAGGGCATCCCACTCCCATTTCCGATTCAGACACAAATTTATTGGTAGTTTCAGACCACCATTGTGGGCGCAAATCATTGATGAGCTACCAACCCCTGAGCTGGGTCAGAACTGATTTGCAAAGGTGAAGGGGTCCCCTAGGATCCCTTTTCTTTTGGGAGACGGGCTGGCAGCCTTTGGGGATGAAAAAAAGCAGCAATGTTTTATGTAAGGAACATAGGCTGCTTAAAAAAAGTTTAACATTTGGATTGTGGTCATAGGGATGGTGCTATGCTGTTCCTTGCAGGACACCATCCCTGTGATTACAGTCAATCAAAGAGGATCGAAAACGTACACCTGCCGAATGAATATCAGCTAGGCAGACTGTACCCCCCATGATTCAATATTTTGTGAACCAACCTGATAGTAATTAGGTCAGTTTGCAAAATACTATTACATTTGGTACAGGTCTGTGTGCAATTTGCAACCATGTTTTTCGAATGCAGTAGTAATATGACAGGACCCTAAGTTCCATTAAGAGATGGATGCCAATTGTGTTCGCTCCTTGTTTGCAATTCTACCTAGCGGTAAGTGCCTTTGAAAATATGCATAAGACATCATATTACAAAATGCAAACTGTTTAGACAGCGGCTGGGTAAAAAGAGTTGTTTCTTTGCTATTTCCATTTTCAAATTTGTGCATACTGTCTGGTCTTTGGCAGCCACCAAGTGATAATTAAGTTGTTTTTCTATTTGCATGGCTGATAGACAAACATTATATGATCTTTGCTATTTAGTCAGTGGCCAGGTAAATAATGAAGTCACTTTGCAAAGCCAACACCCAAATGCTACATAATGTCTGCTACTTAGCCAGCAGCTGGATAAATAATTAAATGTATTTACTGTTTGCAGGGCCACTGGCCAAATAGTACATCACTTCTGCAATTTAGCCAGCAGCCAGGGAAATAGTGAAATTTCTTTGCTAATAGCAAGGTCACTAACACAACCTAAGGCATCTCCCCAACTTGGTCAGTTCACACATTAGAACACCCAGACAGTCAATCATCTTGAACACCTAATTGTCAAAAATATAACAGGATTTATTGGTGCCTAAAACACAACCTATTAGAAACCTAACCTACTCACTAACCTACACTAAGCTAACCTATACTTACTTATCTTAACTTAACCATATAGCTATCTATCCTATTCTAACTTTATACACATAACACCACTCAATTAACATTGTCCCCTCACCCCCCCTTATGAGACAATAGACGTGTAGGGCACATGAACTAAATCTACACAAATACTAACTAATCCTACAGTCTAAACAAATATATATTTATTTGTATTTTGTTATGTTTTTATTTTTTTGTACACATACCTCTAAACCTAACCCCCACTCAACTCCCCCAAACAAAAACAATGCCTAAATCCCACCCACCAAACTACACTAACTAAATCCTACAACTAACCTACTCTATCCTACCTACCCTATGACAAACCCCCTAAAACCCACTAAAACTTTGAAAAATGCACACTGGGGAAGTGAAGGTCCATGAAAGTGGTGAGTGGCCACACCTACAGCTTCTTCAGCTTTGGCTTGATAAATATCAGTAATTTAACATTTCTGCCATTGTCTGCCTCAAGGCAGGCCAAACTAGCCTTCAATTCTGCAATATCGTTTTGCATTTCTGCCTCAAAGCTGGACCCAGTGGCAGATGGTAGTGGCTTACTTGGTGCTGGTGCTGTCTGATGTGCTGCAGATGTAGACGGTGCCGGACCTGATGGAGCACCATGGACTCTGGGTGCTGAGGACATTCCTTTAGTTGAGGTGGTTTTAGATTGTTGACCTTGTCCACCATTAGGGAAGGCCTTCCATGCCCATATGACTTTTCAGTGCAGTATCTCCTTGCCATCTTCCTGTAACCAGCTTGGACCTTGCAAATGTGTTGGTACCTTTCTACACATTTTGTGAATTGCTGTTTCTGGGCTGGAGTCACTGTGGCAGCTAAAACATGAAGGGAACATGTGGTCAGTAACTGCATTGGGTAGAAGAACAAGCATGCATTGTAAACAGCATTTTCTGATGACAAATGTTGTCAACCACTAAGCCAACAGCAAGGACCAGACCCAAATCCATACTAATCTGCCTAGCAAGTATCTACAGTATTTAGTACATGTCATGGGGATAATGGCTTTCCAAATTTGCATACTCAGGTCAAGATGTAAGAGGGTCTAGGGCCTCCTTGCACCACATTAGCGTCATAAGAAATATGATGCTAATAAGGCATAACAAGGCCAAATGTTCATCAGAATATAAACAAAATGGTGCAATACCTGTATTGTGCCACTTTAGCATCCCTTGCCACCACATTAGGCCTGTGTCAGGCATGGTGTTTTACATTTTTGCGTTACCCCGGTAGAGTGACTGTCAAAATGGCGCACTGCAATATAATAGATTCAGCTGCCTCATTTTGTTTTTCCTACTTTTAATGGCAGCTCAGAGCTGGAATTAAATGGGAGCACAACATTGGTCACAATGGGCTCCTATGTACAGTCCAGGGTTAGCATTAGATTCTCTTGCACTAACCATGAATAGTACTTCATGTCCATCAAGATGATAACCACAATTGGCACATACCCAGCACCATGGTGAGCCATATATTATATAGCCCACGCATGGTAGAGGTTAGGGGGAAACTAAGGACCCCAAGAGAAGTGGCACAGCACGGGGTGCAATGCCTGTTTACTTGTATCTGCCCCTACCTGTGCACAAACTTGATATACCTCCTAAGTACCAGGTACACACTCACCATGCACATTTCATACACACATGATGTGATCATGGTTGCTTACAACTATCATGATGGCGAAAACCTGTTGCTTCATCTGCACACATCTTATTTTCTACAATCCATTGACTTGTCCCACATCCATCTCGAGAAGAGCACAAATCTCAATGTGTACTCAAGTGACTATTGTCCTACTCAAAAGAGCTCCTTGTGCGTCTGATGCATCACTTCATTACTGAAGAGCAGTGAAGCACCGCAAGGAGGGTGCAAGTGTCTCCTTGCGAAAGGCCCTTTGAGAGCTCCACCCTGGACATATATTGTACCATTTCCTGACTAAATTTGTGCAATGCATGGCACACAGTGCTGGAATGGGTGCTGGGAAAACATATGTTTGCTACATCCATGATTTGCAGAACTCCAGCACCTCTTACACATATTGTGACTGACATCAGTGTGTTTGTGACCAGACAAAACATTTCCTGTGACCCACTAATCCATGGCAGCACACATTGGTACCTGTGTAACATTTAATATATTCCATAGTATACCATCAGACAAGATCTTGGTACCCAAGGATAGATGATCACAATAGTGTATGTACACATATGACATACACATGATATACAAGGTGACACTTGCTTGTTGCATTGGGGTCTTAAAAAGTGGAAACCTCTCCTGTGGTGTAGTGTGGATGTCTGCCTGCAAGACATGACAGGAACACATAGCTTTATGATTTCTGAACAAAGATTAGCATGGACAACCTTTGTACTTGTTTAACTGAGTGACCTAGTCAACTTAGTGTTAGGAATGACCCACTGCCATCTACTAAATGTCAGTCAGACAGACATAGGTAGCACCCAAAACATATATAGCAATGCAACTCACCCACACATACATCTCTCTGATTCATATGTCTCACTTACTGGGGGACAGGACACGGTTAATTGTGCAAAGCTTAGGGGCAAATAACAGGGAAGTGTTGCTGCACCTAGTGCAGCGCCACTTTCCCTGCGCCCCTTAGCACCCCCCTACTGCCACCATGTGTGCATTTTATCCAAAATTAAGTGCACCATGACGCAGGGTAAGGGGCAATGGCATCATAATTATTGATGGTATTGATGTACAGTTCAGGGTTAGTGCCAGGATTTTGGTCCAACCCTGAACAGTACATAGGGGCCCATCATAAATTATGGTGTGGCCCCTTTTGATGCCTGGTCTGAACAGGAGTAGAAAATGCCCAAATGACTAACACTAAGATTTCAATCTGTTTTCTTGGCGCCCCTCATTATTTGGCACCCCTAACGGAGGAATGGACCCCTGGCATACATCATGCTGCCCATAGGCTCACAAAGTGGCACAATGCATGGTGTAAAACGTTATTACCCTTTCCCCTACATTATACCTGCACCAGCCATTATGTATGCAAAGTGGGTGTTTGCCCATCAGGGGGGACTGAATAAATAGCACATAGAAACCTAAAGCTACAATAAGCTTTATTTTGTTTTTCACATTTTAACACTTGCCCAGAGCATGTGTTAAAAAGGGGGCACACCATTATATGTTAATGGCCCACTAGGTACAGGTCAGGGTTTTTGGCAGATTAATGGGAATACCCCTGAACAGTACATCAATAGCGTCAAAAATTATGATGCAATTGCCCCTAAACTGTGCCATTGTGTGCCGTATCTTAGCTATAGCACACACATGGTGGCAGTAGGGGTGTGCTAAGGGATGCAAGGAAAGTGACGCTGCACTGGATGCAGCGCCACTTTCCTTAAATCCGCCCCTTGATGTCCTCACCTTTCTCATGACATGCTATAATTTTCATTATGCCCAAATGTCATGCACATGCAAAGGAGGATGTAGCAATGTCACAGGTTAACTTACCAACAGATCCGCCAACCTGAACAACCAGGTCATCCGGGAGATTGCCTTCCCTGGCACTGAGGTCTGCCCACTGGTGCTTGATCTGGTGGTCTGTGCACTCCATCTTCCAGATCCTGCAGAGCTGGAAAAGGGCCTTCCCCCAGAGCAGCTTCCTGGCCTCCATAGGGTAGCCCATGATTACACCGCCACCCCTTCTTAACTTATTGGGGAGGTAGTGGCACACCAACCAAAGGAATCCCTACAGTTCATCTGGACTCATGCTCTGTGCCCTTCCGTTTCCAGACATCCTACTGTCTCACACACAGCAACCAGTGACCCAAAAAAAGAACAAATACCCCAACAAACTACACTACCCCAAGGCTAACACCAGACAGTACAAATACAATGACAGGACAATAATACTACACAAAACTAACAAATACTAGAAAATGGACTGAACAGCAACAGGACACAGCACAAAACTCTCAGCAACCACCACTCCTCAACCAGCACCAGCTCCACACAACCTCTTTCAACCACAGATAGAATAGACTGTAAAGTAAAAGTGAAAGTAAAATCACTTTACAATGTGTACAGCAAGGAAGTCCTGTTACATCACTTCCTGGACGTATGCATCACGTTTCCTGATATGTGTTGTTTTCTTTGGCGCATGGCGTGGATTTTTTCCAAGAAGGCTGACAAGGGCTGTTGACTTGCAATTGACACACAGAGGCCAGGTTTCATTTTGGGAATTTGCGATGTTTGTAGGACAATGGTATGCATCAAAATTTGTAATGCATACAGGGCATGCATGGCTTTTTGAGGGAAGGCTGAGACAGGAAGACAGTTCAGAAGCGCACTGTGCCTTGCACCATTTTAGTGATTTGCACTGTTAGGAGATGTACCAGATGCGTCAAATTTTTTAAAGCATAACGTCCATGCGTGGATTTTTTTGGAAAGGCTGACAGTGCAGCCACATTTACATTCCTTGTTACAGGGGCTATGCATCTATGTAGTTTGTATCGTATGGCAACATGTGTGTGAATGTGCATGTTATTGTGTACTGGTAACATAGGAATGTGTTACCATATGTAGATATGTGTGTGTGATGCATGTGAGGACTGATACAGTTTGCAAATGGGCCTGTGTATGAAGACACTTAGCCAAATACATGTTTACACATGTGTACTGAGTGTACATATGGAATGCTATTCATATTGTGGATCTACCACATTGTCATGTCAGAAATGGGACTGTACGTTACTATACACAACACAACAATGGAAGGCCCTTGTTCAATACATGTTTGGGCATATCATACCAAATCTTTAGCAAAAGATACTGTTGACTAAGGCCACCATAAGATCCTGTAAGCTATTTAAATGTGAGTGCACATATGTGCACGCTCTGGTGTGTTGTATGGAGCAGACTTTAGGATGCAGCGCAACACATGTAACGTGTGGTTCCCCATGCATGCACAGTGTTGGAGATGGTGTGATGACATGTGTCATTGTAGGTATATACGTGAAATGTGTTTTGTGTGATAATATATGTATCGTCTGATAAATGCAACATGATACGTGGTGTGTTTAGGGATTGAACACATACCAAATCTCAAATACAGCTATCTTATTTTTAGGCCATTTTTCCAAAGTTGTGTACTCATATCTGTGTTTCACAATGGGGGGAACATTTGTATGGGTCATGATAAGTTGTGAGTAATCATGTGGCATATGCACATTCTATGATGTTGATTGTACACATTTTCCAATCCGCAAATTGACAGCAACAAGTCTGGTCCACCTAGCTGGGACATGTGTGGATACCTTGAGGTATGTTATGTTAAAAGCATACATTTTCAAAGTTCAAGTACTCAAACATAGATGTTATTGGCAGATTGATGAAATTGAATACAATCTGTACGGCAGGGGTGCTCTCATGCAGTGATGGCACTCTAGTCATCAGTGCTCCTGTTGCAATATGAATGGCCATACAAGGCCATTGTTGCATATATGAACACCGGTTGACTGTGGTCACCTCAGCTCAGTTAACTGGGTGCAATCAGCGGTACTATGACTGTGTCAAGGGTCAATGTAGCCTACTCAGGAGTTTGAGGGTGCCTTGGATGGTGATCGCCCATCCTCATGGTGGATCATCTGCACTGCCATACCGACTACCCTGCAGACATACACCTGCACATTTGTGATTCCATGGGCAAGTATGTGTTGTTTCCTTTGAGGTACTTGATGTCAGGCTTGCCCTATCATATACTGGGGAGTGGCAACTTGATTGTGTTAGACATGTCTCATCAGTTCCCATTGTTTCACATGATTTGCCAAGAATCAGTGTGGTTATTCCTTGGATGCTTGGTTAGGTCATTGATATTTTTTGGAACTGTGTCTTGTGTGTAGACCCAGGGTACAGATACTGTCCTCCCTGGGTTCTTCTCATACATCTGCTTCAGATGTGAGGAAATCTAAGTGGCTGTCAACTTGTAGAGTTCCATTGTTACCCCATTGGACCCAAATGCTTTGACGGGCTTCACATCCCTGATGGCTCTTACGATTTCCTCCAGGGAAAGTGTATCTTCTAATGCTTCCCTATCCTCTGTAGTGAGGCTTGAGTGGGGGCTGTCACCCAGGAGCTTGCCTGCTTTGTTAGTTGTGGCAAAATACTTTGCATAATCGATTTTTCCACAATAGTAGCCAAACATTTGGGCTATGGTTTGTGTACTACTAGCAAGTTCCCCTGACTCCTTCTGGATCCCGGGTACCCATCTATCCACTGTCTCATACTGTCCATCCAGGCCAATCTTTTTCCTGTTGTGTCCCCCATTAGATTGATGTTGTGCTGTGTTGCATTATGATGCATATTCACAGCTTCATGGACCACGTCTCAGAATTAATTTAGCTTCAGGGCTTGTATGTGGGTTCCATCTGATCCCCCCTTTTCAGGGAAGCTGACTTCAAGGGACAAAAACTCACGTTCAAGAGCCTTCAATTTGTCCCTTTTTAGTTGTTTCCCTTGCACCATCATGGTGAGACCAAACCCTTGAATACCGTCTCATAGCATAGCCACAATGTGAGTGGAGACTCAACGTATGCGCGGTTTCCCTGAAAATGATAGTGTTTTGCGGCTAGCATACATTCTCTAATTTTTGGCTCTTCAAGGTACCAAGGGCTCAATATGATGCCGGTAGTCCTTGCCCTCTCTGCCTGATCATACACCAGCCACAAGGGAGAATAGTCAGAAATACCCCTGGTTAAGTTACTGGCCTCACTGACTTTTAACAGTTGGGAGTCGGCATGAGAAAGTGATCAATTCAGGAGAGACTATCATGCACCCCCAAGAAAAAGGATGAAGTGCTGGCTTGCTGAGTTAAGGGTACACCATACCTATGCCAGTCCCTGGTCAGTGAGGAAGTCTGATAATGGTCATCTGACTGAGTCCAGGGGCCTGGGGGGATGCTGGTGAATGCTATCCCTCAGTGTTGCGTTGAAGACCCTCACATGATCACTTCCCCATCTGGAAGACTGTGTAGCAGAGTGCTCAGGGCTGGTAGAACAGAGTTGGGAAGTCATGTTGTGTTATCTACTGAAAATATGTTTAAGGTATCCCCCCTCCCAGGTCCCAGAGGACACCACATAGGGACCCAGCAGATCGGGCCACATTTGCCAAATGACCAGGGGCAGCGTTGTCCTCACAAACATTACTACTTCTCTAGAGAAGATGGTATAGCCCACATTAGCAGCCTTTTTATTTCCCCAAAGGTGAAGGGGATTATACCTAGTCTCTTGTAGGAGAACCATCTCAGGGGAATCTGGTGTGATGTACTGGGGCACCACTCCCTGTTTGACTTTTTTGCCCAGGCCATTGACATTCCAGGATACTATCCTTAGGGTTGACATATTAACTTTGAACATCACACTGTATGGTTATAAGACCACACACGGGGTGCAGGGTGCCGGCCCTAAGCTGGTTGGGGTTCAGACTGTGAGAGTGAATATCCTGTGTGCCTCAGCTATGTTGACTGGCTGTATGCATCTTGCATGAAACTTAACTACAACAGCTATCCAATTACCCCTCTGCAATCATCGCTCCCCCTCACTGCTACACTGCACTGTAGATTCCAAACTGGCCACCTTTCCAACTGTGCATAGTGCCTGTTGCCCAACCAAACATTCTGCCAAATAGACTGCGTCATTTACCGCTTTCTAGCACACACCCAGCCCGTTACTGGAATGTCCTTACAAAGTTGGTGTCTGAAATCTTCTGTCTCAATCTTGTTCCCAGTTACCAATTTAGGACCATTGCAGCCTGCTCCCAGCCCACCCACAAGACGCTTTGGATGAATATCTAGTGCCACATTTACAATCCCATGAGCCCCTCTTGTCTCCCTATGGGTTCCAAGATCTGTTTTGGTGATCAGGACGATGCCCCACACTAGGCATTGTATGCTTTAACCCGCACCTCCACTGCAAGTGGTTCACTATTCTCCTTTGCCATGCCACCACCCGGGCACCTTTTAGGGTGGTTGCAGTGTCTTGACCCTCCTGCCACCTCATTTTCATTCCAGCCAATGATGGCCAGCTTCAGGGCTTGCTAAAAAGTGAGTTTTGCATGCTGTAACTAATCAAAGCTGCTGTTATTGTTTACTTGTGGTCCTGTTCCCTCAGAGCCTTCTTCACCTGGAGGACACTACAGCACAGCCTCTGGACCCAAAGACAGAATTTGGGGGTGAAGGTAACCCAAACTTTACCTATATGCAATGGAAGGGCACAGCAAGTTGCTTGGTGACTCACGTCCCAGTATCGGACGTTTATGAGTCTTGCTTTGATGGGGCAAGGGTGTGCTCCAGGCTTTCATGGTGCACCTGGGATATGGTGGGCTCCTTCCACCTAAAAGATTTTTGGCAGTCCACATGTTTGCAGCTGTTTCAGGATGAGATCATCCACAAACAGGTCCATGGCTGGACCATGGTACTTTGATGTACCACCAGTATACATAGATCATTTCAGCAGTACCAGCCCTCCAAGTCTTCCAATTTCTCTCACAACTGTTATACAGTGGCTTCACATACATTTTCATACATGGCCACATGCTCACCTTTGCTTTTCACAATCTATGTAACATTCCCAATGAGTGTATTTTAGGACTGTGATTACTCATGTCAGCTACGAGTTGATTGATTGACACAATCAAGGTTTTTATGTCATTATTCACACATACAATTTGGCAAGGGTCAGTGACTCATGAGTACAATGCTTGACTTACATGCACATTCCGAGTTGATTGGGTGTGATACACCTAGACATTTGTGTGCACTGGTCCCTGTATGTCACTCTCTTGCTAAGACATGGAAGTGGCACTGAGAAATATGTTCTCAGTACTCTTGTGTGATATTGTCATTCAGACTTAGCTAGGTTACCTAGCAGACACAAACCTGCCATTGTAGGTACTTGCTAGCCTTTTCCTACCTAGCCCATACATCTGTACAGCAGTCGTCACATATATTTCCTGAATTGCTACAGGCATGTGTCAAGCAAACACACTTGTGTGATATTTGTGTGACAATGTAAATTGTATTGGTTAGAGACAATGCCCATATTCCACCAACACATTAATGTGGTAGTGAGTTACTTAGGAGATGTTTATTGTTCCTGACTGTGGGGCAGATTAAAGTAAAGTGGCGCAGAAGCCAACGTAGGGCCACTTTTCTTTCCCCCATTAGAACCCCCCTAGCACAACCACGTGTGTGCTGTATTTTACAGACTCCACACCATGGGACAGGGTAGGGGGCTATAGCATATGAGGTATTTGACACAATTGGTGCACTTTTCAGGGTCTGAGCTAAGATTAGTACTCAGGGCCCTCTTGGTACCAATGGTGTGCCACCTTTAAACAGCTACTCTGTCAAAAGTAGCAGCTATATATGGCACAGTTGTTTTTGTTAGATTCGACTGCTCCATTTTGGCTCCCCCCTACCAGCTGCACACCCCCTTTGGATACTAAATGCCTGTTGCAGGCATTTTGTGGCACAAGGTGTTACAAAGTGGCACAATGCCTGACTTACACCACTATGATTTTCTGCTGCTTAGATATGTTTGACACTAATGTTGCACAAGGATGCACTAGACCCTCTTAAATCAGGGCCTTTGTGCCAAAGTTGTTTGCAGCTGTTGTGGTGTAGTCATGCTCTCCAAGATATGGGCAAGTTGCAATTGGAATGTGATGGTGGAAAAGAGTACGCCATGTACATTCAGAGTTTACGTGATTTTATTGAATTATTTGCATGGTAATTCTTGGAGTACAGTTCTATGTGAAAATGTTTTGCACTATTAGTTCTCTTTTGCATACTCCAGCAGCAGTATTTTGTTTTTCACACTCCTCCAGTTGTACACCATTGTTGTCATCCTCCTCACTGGGGACATCTACTTGGTCATCCCTGGGGGACATGTGTCCTTAGACAAATGAGGTGCAAAATGGCACACACAAGGATCATTTTGCAGACAAGGGGTGGTGCATATAACTGTCCTCCACCTGTAAGATGTAGGTACCTGAACCTTGATTTTCGGAGGCCAAAAGTCCGCTCCACAACATTTCTGGTTCTTATGTGGGCTTCATTGTAGGCCAGCTGAGCATACAATGAAGCCACAAACTATCCTTTTGTCATTTACTTAAAACCTGGTTGTTTTACCCTCTGTCCCTAAGTCTGTGTTTTGAAGACTTCCGTTTAGCGCTGGGAGGCCTTTTGGTAGCCATGCGCTCTAAAAGTCCTAATAACATCACATAACATAACATCTGTTGTGGGATTTCTAAAAGGTGTCATGACCCATGGCTAGATGCCGTAACCTTGGTCAGCTGCAAAGGAATGTGAGAACATGTGTCAATGATGCACATTAGTTAATTGATAGGTGCCATGGCCCATATTTGTTTTAAGTGGAGTGGTGTATCAGACTTACATCTGGTATTGTGTGTGTTCCTGTTTGGATGTATGGTTGCATTGGTCTGTGGTGGGGAACTTTCTGATCCTGGGTGTGGCTTATGTGCATGGTGATTGTAATTAGAATTTTTGTCTGACAGTTCACCCATACCAAACATGTGCGGTATTGTCTATATTTGAAGCTGGGTACCAAATTTACAAGGCCCTAGAACATCCTTGCATCACATTAGCCTTATTTATGTAGACACTATTGAGGGCTAACTTGGCAAATAATCACAGTGCCATGTTTAGAAAGTGATACAACCCATGCTGTGCAACACTTAGGGCCTCATTACGACCCTGGTCGCCGGCGGGAAGCTGGCGGTAACAACGTCAACAGGCTGGCGGTGTACCGCCAGCGTATTATGACCGTGGTACATTAACCACGGAAATACCGCCGGCCCCTCCAACATACCACCAGGCTTCCGCCAGGTGGTCATAAACCCCAGGGCAGCAGTGCTTTCACCGCTGCCCTGGGGATTATGAGTCCCCAACCACCAGCCTGTCCATGGCGGTAAACTCCACTATGGAAAGGCTGGCGGTAAGGGGGACTCGGGGTGCACTTGCCATGGGCAGTGCAGGGGCCCCCAGGCACAGCCCATCGTGCATTTCACTGCCCGGATTGCAGGCAGTGAAAGGCTCGACGGGTGCTGTTGTACCCGCTGCACATCAACATTGCCGCCGGCTCTATTATGAGCCGGATGCAATGTTGATGTGACTTTTCCGCTGGCCCAGCAGAAAAGTCATAATAGGGAGCCACATATACCACCAGCACTAGCGGTATAACGGTGCCCATGGCTTCAGCGGTCTTTTAGGAAGACCGCCAAAGTCGTAATGAGGCCCTTAGTGTACCTTAGCAAAACATTATACCTGTGCAAAGCATCATCAATGCACGGGGTGTGTTCCCCCATTAGACTAAAGCTAAAATGGTGAAGAGGTATATAAGATGTTCCAAAGCATAATGTTTATCTGGTACTTTTGAAGCCTGCACAGAGCAGGCGTACAAATGGGCCATACCATTGCTTTAAATGTGGGCCTATGTACTGTGGAGGATTTGCACCATACATTTGGCGTTTATCCTACACAGCTCATCAATGGCATCCATCTTGTTGACACAATTGCACCTACTCTGCACCATAGTGTACCATATATTGACTACAGCTCACACATGTTGGGTGTAAAGGGTCTCTAAGGTGCCCAAGTGAGGTTGTTCTGCTTAAGATGCAGTCCAAATTTTCTGACATGTGGCCCCTAGTGCCTTCACTTTAGACCTGCAGAAGAGTGATGTAGTAGACATGTGTACCTATTTTGTGTGTTGTGTGCCATGTAACAGGTGTATAGCCCTATGTGTTGCACGAGAATCCCCCCATTTGCCCTGTAAATACCTCCCTTTTGCACGAAGTGTTGTTGGCAATTACTGGCTGGCATACGAATGTGCATGAGGTTCATATGCCCCGTGTGGGATAGATATATGGGATGGTTTGTGAGGTATGCATGATTTTTCAGACAGCTGTGGGACAGGACAGGGCAAGCAGTGCTTTCCAGTAGTGTCCTGCATCAGGAGTCCAGCCCTGCTGAGTTCCAGGTATCCTCATTCATGTGCATTTCTGGCACTCCCTGTATATTGTCAGTAGTACATCTGGCACAGTCCATTATTGGTACCCTTGTATCATGGTATGGAGATGTGGGATTTACTGGTATGTTTGTTGGTGTTCTGTGAGGTGTCCATTCCTGCACATGATCTTTCATTGATGGGGATGTTGAATTTCAATGTGTGCTGCACTATGCATCACACAAGAGAAAGTTGTACTCAATGTATCATATTTAGGTGACATATAGATGGTGATGGGACCATGGTGATGGGACCACTCGGGTGGCAATAGATATCAGTGCTGCCTGAGACTTCTACAGCATAGTAAATGTGGGGCAGTGCCAATATGTGAGTTGTTTGCCGTTTGAATGCATAAAGCAAATCACATAGCAGAGTGATTCCTTGGTAAGTGTTTGATGTGTGTAGGGTCTGTGTTTTGTTGTGAACCTGTGGACACATGTATTTGTTTGAGTCCAGCTTTTATATTCATAGGATACATTGCTCCATCTGTCCGTCCTGTCATGTGTCAGCAAGGGGGTACCAGGGACTTGTAGATATGGGCGTATGTGAGGGTGATGTGCATTGCATGCAGTGTAGTGTGTCATGTGGCTTATGTGTTGTGGTCTATACATCAGTGTTTCCCTGTCCACGTATGTTTGATGTTGTGTTTGTAATGTTTTTACTACAAGTTTGGTGTGCTGTGTGTGTTATGATTTGTATGGTATCTTATCTACAATTAGGCCATTGCCATGTTATCCATCCTGGAATTGTTGATTTACAGACGAGTGCCTGAAGATGTAAGTATCATGGACACTTCGGGGATATTTTGCAAGGATGTTTGTGATAATTCCACCCTGGTCCATGATGGCCTGCACATTGATGGAGTGGGTGTGTTTGTGGTTTTTGTAGAGGTGTACGGTTGCTGCAGAGGGGCAAGTAGGACATGGGTGCAGTCCATTGCACCCAGAACATGCAGGAAGCCAGCAATCTGGTAGAAAACCGTGCTTGGTCCCCTGCAGTACCTGGGTGTTGGGGAACCAGATGTGGTAGGGGGTGAGTATGATGATAGCATCCAGAACCTTGCTAAGGAAGACAGAGAGAGATAGTTGTGAGAGCTACACACTTGTGTGGCAGTCGTCTGGAATGAACATGATGCCAGCAAGTGGAAGACAGCCAGGAGTTTGGTCATGGGTGGAATTGCTGTGTGACTCTGCACTCTTGCTGTGATGTCTGGTGCAATGTGGTGGAGCAGCTGTACAATGGACTCCCATTTCAGACAGTAGAGTCTGATCACCTCTCCTTCCCTGAGGGCCAGGAGGCTTGCACACTGGTGAAAGATCCTCTCCTTTCTTGTATGCTGTGTTTGTGGCTGCTGTGGTGGTGTTTGAGGTTGCTGCGGTGGTGCTGGTAGCACAAGCCGTTGACACCGTCATCTTCTACGGGTGCCAAGATGTAGGATTAACACTTCCATGGTGTACATTTGCTTTCCAATGGTTCTTCTGTGTGTTTCCCTTATGTAGTGGTGTGTGGGTTTCATTTTAACACCTGAGCGGGCGTTGACGCTAATCGGAGTTAATGTCAATTTGTTATTTGATTTTTCCATCGGGTTCTAAATTTGGCGTTAGCTGGTTAGCATCATTTTGTTGGGAAGGAGCACCTACCTTGCATATCATTGTCATTAAAAGACTCAAGGTGAGGTGGCGCTCCTAGAAAATTATGCTAAGTCATAACATTTTATGCTAGACTGCTCTAGCCCCAAATTCTAAATATGATGTTAAGTTAGTGCCGCCTTTGCATGAAAAAAATGGTGCAAACGTAGTGCTAACTTTTCTGAAATCTGGGCTTAAGTTTACCTTTGTTAACCTGCCCTGTGTATCAGGTCCATTGGGCCTGATTCACAAAGGTCAACTTACACTTTATAGTAAGCTTACTACTTTTTGGTATTCACACACTACAAGTATAATTTTACTGCTAGTCATTTTACTAGTAGTAAAATTACACTCATACTTTGTGAATACCAAAAAGTAGTAAAGTTACTATAACAAAACTAAACTTGCACAAAAGTGTAAGTTAAACTTTGTGAATCAGTTTCTCCATTTTTTAGTATGTTTTGTGTTGTAGTACAACAAAATGTACAACAAAATGCTAGTCACAATTCTGCTTGTGGAGTATCTGTCTCCACTTCTTGTATCTTTTTGTGTGTGCAGGTCTCTGCCTCGAGTGCAGAGAACCCACACACATAGATATACATTTTTGTTGTAAATGTGGGAGGAACAGAGGAGAGTTACTGGTAAATGTGGAGTATTTACTGTTAAAGAGTTGTAATGGAGCTGACGTCTAAAAGAGGTTCACAGGTTGCTACTAGGTCTGGACATTCACGTTTTTGAAGTCTTAGGGCCTCATTATAAGGCTGGTGGTCCAAAGACTGCCAGCCTCGGGTTGTGGGTCTGATTGCCGCAACTGTGCCCCCCTGCCCAGCCCCATCAGAAGGCCCACTGTCCACTTTGTGGACAGTGCTCATTCCGAGGGTGCTGGAGTGCTAAGATATTGGCCTCAGCTCCCTTAAAGGAGCCGAGGCCAATATTGCAGCACTGTACCCGCTTGTCAGCCCGGAGGGAACTTGTAATACAATGTTCCCGTCCGTCAACTCGGCGGGAACATTGTAATACCCGCTGGGGGATGCCACTGGTCTGATGGTGGCGTCCTCCCACTGAGTTTGATGGTCAGCTCGTTTGACAACCAAACTCATAATGAGGCTATTAGTCTGCCAGAAATACAGGTGACCCCTTCCAGTAGGCACATTGCTGTCAATACTAGTGAGCATCTAGCAGAAAGTGCCTTCAGGAAGAAGCCCTAAAAGGAGAAAAAAAGCCCAAAGGCATAAACCTCTGAAATGGCACTGAGGATCTTACAAAGGACAGAGGATCCTGGTTTGAGAATGGAAGAAGTGACTTGAGGATAGAGAAAGCAAACCCAGCTGAAACTAAAAGTCACCAGGAAAAGAAGCTGAAAAACCAAGGAGAAACCTGATGGAAGGAAGGCTGAAGGTCCATAGGATCGAAGAACACAGTGACTGAACTACTCGAAGCATTGCGAAAAGTAGCAAATAATTCCCCCTTTCATTGGTCAAAAGCAGGAAGTTATATCAAGAAGACTGTGCCCTTCCTTGTTGGGTTGGATAGAGTTCATAGAAATCTACAAGGTGGCAACCATCTTGAATTGGGCTCAATATACATTCCCAGAGATCCTCCCTGAGGAACACTAGCAATTGACGAAGCCCTACAGATGGAGGCAGTAAATACCTCTCCCAAAGTAGACCTTTCCAGTGAGAAGAGTGATGGAGGAGAAGGCTGCTCCAGCGGGTCGGGTGCCAAGAGTTAAGTTTAATACCGGCAGCCCACCAGTACTCTTACACGAGGAAGCAGCACATCCTGTCCACCCAAGATTATCAAGATGAGTTGGTGGGCAGGGCAGCAGCTATCGAACTGTGCAACCAAAAGAGGGGATTAGGAAGAATTAGAAGGGTTATGAGAGGGCAAAGGAGGGGTTTGGAGAGGGGCATGTAACCACCTATAAAAGAGTATGCTCATTGCTATTCACAAATTGCACTTCTAAAGCTACTACAGCATGAAAGGGACCCAAAATGGCAGTAAAATATTGCAGTTCAGAGCTGATGTAAACCAGCACCACACAAGGCCAACTACTTTTACTGAAACATAATTCCATATAAATCAGTGGAGTTAGGGACTTAAAATAAGAAATCCATATGAAATAATGTTGCAAAAATTAATTTAAAGTAAATATTTAAAAATATACATAATTGTGAATAAATATATAGAAAGAACCTCATAACTAGTACATGTTTTAAAGATATTTGTAAGTAACCATAGATTTCATGTAATATAGTTAAATTGTTTTAAAATAATTTTAGACACCACTTTTAATAATTATTAATACTTAATAAATGAAGGGTATTTTTTACATTAGGTTGGAATTTATTTTTTAATTTAAACTTGAGAACAATAATTTTCATTCAATTTAACATATGCACATTAATTAAAGATGTAATTATAAGTTATTTGTAACAGTGCTGTAGATTTTAGGTCTACATTTAAAATATGTATATAAAATAGCATATTGATAGTTAACAAAATATTTGTGTAATATTTTTCAAAGTTTAATAAACCCATTTACTTTTCCCTATATTTGACCAAAGAGAGACTCCGCAGTCAGAATGGAGATCTCCGTATAGTAAAGTACAGTGAAAATTTTAAAAAGTTTATTACACTTGGAAAAATAGTTCCCAAAATAATTTTCATGTTGAATATTATTGTAAAAAAACAAATCTATTTATTTTGAATGTAAATCTAAAGACAAAATAGGGACACTCAACAGCTAAAAGGCTGTTTAATGACTGAACCTGGGAAATGTGTGCTTGTACAGCTTTGCTAATTGTTTAACATGACCAAATTCTTGATATGGACATTACACAGATTACAACACTTACAAGACACCTGGTAATGAAATGAGTGAATGTTCTGAACTCCGCTACCTATCTCTAAATGAAAATAATTTCAAAAACAACCAGTCACAGCCAGGCTTGCTGCATATGAAAGGAACCCATATACCAAATCTTTTTACTTTTATTCAATATGCCACATCCTTGTAGATTTCCCATTTCTCTTGAAGGGAATTCTTTGAGGGTTAAGAGAAAGGGTTTGCAGCCGAAGGATCAACGTATTTTTTTACATTTTCCATATATTTACTTTGCATTTTTTCAAAAATAAACAGGAAATACAAATGCAAATATTGGGTCTCGTTACGACTTTTGTGGCCTTGTTGGAAGACCGCAGCAGTGGCAGCCGCTAAAAGACCGTCATGTTGGCGGTAATCCGGCTGCCGCATTACGACTCACACAGTGAAGACCGCCAAAAAACAGACACAAATCTGACGCTGCCAGGACATGGCGGGAAAGAGGCAGTTCCACCACCGGCACTACCACACTGACACAATTCCACCCACCAGCTTACAAGCCACAAATCAGCACAGTGGTTCTTTCATGGCAGAAAGCCATTGGCGGTGCGAACCGCCAGGCTCAGAATCCACCACAGTCAGAACACAACACCATATTGGATAGTTTGAATATCTCACACCTGATACACATGCACACACAAGACACACCTACTCACAGCCATATATAACACACCCTAACACAACCTACAATTCTTTGATACAAAATAGAATTACATATACACAGAGAGCAGGCAACTAAACACATATAGCACCGTTATACCATAGGCATAGATTCACATCTCACCTAGCACACACAACACAACTGCACTACCAACACAAAACGCACATAACAATCACACACACACCACAAGCCTCCATCACCCACTATGCACCACCCACACCCCATCGATCACCACACACTGCACCATTACTCACACAACACCCCCTCCCACCCACAACACAACCACAACCATGTCCCCACAAAAGCACCCACAGTTCACAGATGATGAGCTGAGGGACATGGTGAATAAAATCATCAGGTTAGAGCCACAACTGTTTGGAGCACAGGTCCAGCAAACCTCGATTGCCAGGAAAATGGAGTTGTGAAAGAGAATAGCCAATAGGGTGAACATCCTGCATCCTGAGGGCCAGGTTGGAATACCAGCGAACTGGACACTAGTAAGTTAACACAACCTCCATGTCACACAACTGTCTTGTACTGCATGCTTCCTCACCATCCAAGTACTCCCCAATGTACTGCATATCTCACTACACATCGCACATATCCACCTGATGCCCCTCTCCTACATGCCATACATCGACCCAGTCCAAATGCCCACACAGCCCTTGGCAAAGGTACGCCTAGAATGGGCTAAAACTAACACTACGACTTCCACAATGCACAAGCCCATCTACCTGAAAACCTTGAATGTGTACATCAGATCACATCCCTTGCATGAATCCCAATTGGACTAGCCATACTAACTAAATGTTATGACAGAGGACCACAATATGGCAATGACAGCAGTGCAATGGAACAACACAATTCCAAACATTGCCAAACACAGCTACAGCATTGTGACTAATCCAATTGGCCACTAATAAGGATCCACAACCCAGAACGTCACCCACCATGGTATGGTATGTCAGATGGCAAACACCATGCACATGTACAGCATGCACCGACAGCTGAGTTAACCTTGCATACTCCCATGCCCTCCACCCACTGGGGCACCATGCTGCTATGTCCAGCCTTCTATCACTCACAACTACCAGGGCTGAATAGTCACTAGCTAACAGTGCAAAACAGTCATATGAACTATCAGTCTGTACCAGTACCCATCCACAGCCAGATGTACTAAACCTGAATGACACCTACCTAAATGGCGTATGGAACACATGTAAAACACTACTACCTAACACCAGTGGTATGCTGGGCAGCATCTGTCATTGTCATTGCTGGGAATCATGTCAAGCCACTGTATGCATCTGATAAAGAGTGAACCAAACACATTGTTCATTATGTAACTCCCTCTCTCCCTCCTGCCAGTACCACCATGGAGAGGATACCAGGAACTGCCAGCCCACCACAGGATGAAGACCCCAGTGGGGACAACACGCCTGGATGTCAGGAAATTGATGACTTACCTTGCCCATATGGGACACCTGGTTTGTCTACCACTCCCTGCCTCACCCTGCCCACAACAATCCCCCCAAAACCATGTGGCCTCAACATCACAGCCTACTCTTCATCCCAAAACTTCTGTCCCAAGGACAGATACAACTATTGTGTGCCCCACAGTACAGGGACCTGAGTCAATCCCTCACACCCCAGACAATGAAGGTCCTGCGAACGCTGGGAGTGGGCACACCGTGCCAGGGGCAGAGGCACATGGGGGCAGGGGGCCTGGGAGGGAAGCTGTGGGCCAGAGGGTGGAACCCCCAAGAGACTCTACTGACCAGTCTACCTTCTCCCAGGTCCTGGCAGCATACCAACAGTCCCAGGACAGGATGGGCTAGATCAGAACCATGTTGGGGGAAAACCAAAGGCTGCAGAGGCAATTCCACCCTGAGGTCATGCATCAGTGGCAGGCCCACAATGCCACCATGACCTCCAAAGCAGGGCTGCTAAGGGATATCAACACTACCCTGAGTGCTTCGTCCACCCACCATCAGGCCCTTTCTTCTACCAACATAACATCACACTCATCCCCTGCCAGGGGAACCATAGGCCTCAGACACCCCTCCCTCTGTAGCTGATGAACTCCCCCCGGCACACGTTGATGTCCATCCAGACATTCAGCTGGAGCAAATGGCAAGACCACACCCATTGCCAGAAAGTGACCCTCACCTGATTTGTATCACTTATGTGCCATTGAGACACCCTGTTGACTTTTCAATGACATAACCCCATCTTCCCATTGGCAATTGGACACTGGACCTGTGCAACCAACATCTGGCCCACCTACTCTGATGCTTTTATCTACCATGACCCCACTCATCTCATCTTGCACAATGTTTACACCATATTTGTTTGTTACCATTTCAATATATGCACAATTAACACCACTGGAACACAGCTACTGTATGAGTGTCTTCATTACAACATCAACAAAAGTCATGATTGCCATATTTGGGATGGCTATGCACACCCACATCAAACAGGCAGAGTAATGGAAAGGAGAGGCAGGCATCTTCAGCAGGAGACACATTGCATAAGATATGTCCCAGGACACGTCAGAAATTCCACAGTCCTGAGCCACGTAAGAGTATAGTCAGCATGCAAACCTGCAAAAAGACAATTACAGAGAGTACCATTAGGATGGAAGGCATGGAGCCACCCAAAGCACATACACAGCGTATAGAGGTCATCCCCAGTGTAGATTACTACCTAACCAGGGTCCCCCAGAGATTACCTATACAGCACCAGTCACAGTATATTCATCATGTTGCACTGCGGCTTGCATCTGTCATTTACAACTCTCAATCCTCTAATCATTCAGCTATGGCTAGTAACTATAAAAGCCCAAGCCATTGGTAGCAGAGACACATGTATTCTTAACACAGTCAGTAGGTGGAATGGCATGTATTCAGGAGAATGCAGCACACATTGCCCATTGCTGGTCTGTACATTGGAGATTAAAATCAAGGACACTTCAGTAGGCACACATGTTAGATATGAGAAATAGTAACAGTGCAAATAGCATACAAACAGTCTGCTCCCCCAACATACACATAGGGATAGGGCAATGTTGGACCTGGCCCTTATGGCAGGTTAATCCCCTGACTTTTTGCCTCCTACCTCCTACTTTTTCTGACCTCTCGCTGTTGGCTCTAGGACTCTGAGCACTTTATCACTGCTGATTAGTACTAAAGCGCAGATGCTCTCCTTTCTAAAGTTGGTATGATTGGCTTGTACCTAATTGGCATGTTTGATTTACCTGTAAGTCCCTTGTACAGTGGTATCTCTATGTCCAGGGCCTGTAAATTAAATGTTGCTAGTGGGTCCGTAGCGCTGCTTGCTCCACCCATTGAAGTAGCCTTTCAAACCTGTCTCAGGGCCTGTGTGTGCAATTTTCTGCCACAGGGACCTGGCATCTAAATTTACTTGCCAGGCCCAGACCTCCCCTTATATCCATGTAAGTCACCCCTAAGGTATGCCCTAGCTAGCAGGGTGCTATGTATGTAGAAGGCAGTACATGTGCCGGCTTGCATGGCCTGTCCTGTTAGTGACAAACAGCCTAACTTGGTGTCTCACTGCTGTGAGTGTTGCCTTCTCATAGGATTGCATTAGAAATGCCCTGCAATATGTGTAGGGGGTATTGTCTGATTTATGAGGGGTAGCGTAGGCATGTTTGGTATGGTTGTAACGGTGATGAGAAATGCTGCTTACTGGTGTAAGTGGATGTTTTATTACTATTACAGAAATGCCACTTCTAGAAAGTGAGCATTTCTCTGTGCTTATGACTCTGGTGTTTTGCAGCTTGACTCCAATCCACATCTGGTTAGAGTGACAGTTGGGCTTTATGCATACTTTTCAGACAGCCTGTACACTGGGAGGGTGGAGGTGTCTCAGAGGTGCATCTGCATGATGAATAGTCTTCCTGGGCTGAGAGAAGGGAGAGGCATACCTGGATTTGTAAAGGCTGTGCCCTGGCCTCACACAATTGGGTTGTTTACCCCCAACTGATGTTTGGGTCCTGTGCTGGAGGAGAGAGGGGGCACTCCCAGAACCAGTTGTAACTGGATGGAACCTTCTCTCCCGTCCTCTGTAAACACAAAGTAAAACTGTGTATAACTTCAGGGGCGTTTTCCCACAATTTGGTGACACTTTGGAACTTATTTGGAACTGGACACAGAATGCTGGAGGGACTCCCAAGGAACCGCTATGGACTGCTGCTGTTGTGCTGACCTGTGACCTGCTTGGTCACCTGGAGGAACTGCCACTTGCCTGCATCCACCTTGTGCTGGCCTGCTGCATGTTCCTGCCACCTGTGCTCCTTTCTCTTTTCTAGATGTCCCCTAGGGACTGGGTGCCAGGGCCCTGGACCCCTGCATCCATCTGCTTAGTGCCTCATGAGCACTCTCCCTGTGCTGAGGCACCTGAAGAGTGTGCCTTCCTAAAGTTTATGGTGCCCAGAGAGCGCTTCGCTGTCATTTTTCTGAGCGCTTTGAAAGCGCTCCCTTTGTGAGTATTATGCACTCGCAAGCGCTCCGGGAACTCTGCTGCTAAAGTTCACTGCTGCGACCGAGCTCTCCACAAAAATCCGAGCATGTTGGAGACGTGCTACTGCTCGTGCCCCCGGGGCACGAGGGAGTGACAACGGGAGCTGCTCTGCTCCTTTAAGTGCCTCTGGAGTGAAGCACGCTGAGGGAGGCTCCCCCGGGGCACAAGCAGGCACCTACCTTGGTGCCTGCACACTAGAGTGGCCCGGGCAGGCCTGTTCGAGTCAGAGGATGTCGGGTGTGGAAGGGAGCATCATCTGAGGCTTCCCCGCCCCACCGGGCCCCCTTTTGCTGTGTGGATGGGCAGGGGGAAGGAAGCCTCATCTCAGGCTTCCCCTGCCCCAACGGAAGCCCCAATCTTCTGCCCAGTTCACGGGCGGGATGGAAGCTTTGCCAGAGGGTCCCCCTGCCACCTCCATTTGTGGCCCCCCCCAGTGATTGCAGGCCCCAGGAGGGGCCCGATACAAATATGTTGGCGGCGGGTGGAGTGGAAGACTCATCGGAGGCTCCCCACACCGCTGGTCCCCCTATTGTTGTTTTTGGGCATTGTTGTGCGCCCCACCCGTGTTGAAGGGCCAGTGGACGCCCAGGGCCCCCAGAGATTGTGGGTCCCAGGAGGGGAACATTATAAAAATCAGAGGGGGTGCGTGCCACCCCTCTCAGCCCACAGCATCACAAGGCCCCTGTTTTTGTGCAGTGGAGCGCCGGGGGCCCCTTATGGATAACTCGTGGCACTGGAAGTGCCCTTCATCATAAACACAGGTACTTGTCTTGGACATACATAATTCATATGTTCCTAATATGGACTTTATTAATTTATATGCTAACCTGTTTGTTTTTTGATGTACCATATATGTTTTGCTGAGGTGCCTTTTATGGACCTGATCTGCAGATATGTTTTTATAACTTGCCATATGATCTCTAATGTTCTTTTTTATTTATATTTATAATGTGTTTATAACAAGTACATTTCCCTTAGATTGTGATTCCTGACTACTGCTTATGTTGCAGAATCCTAAGTACTTACGTGTTCTAATGTGAATACTGCTTATTCTTGCAGAGTATTAGTAACCTGTGTAACATTCTGACAACTGCTAAGGTAGCAGTGTATTTTTGACATGTAATGTTTGGTCTAATCATGTTTTGTGCAATACAGTTTATTTTTATATAGCTCAGTGTTGTGTTTACTTTGTGGAGTATATATTGTGTCATGTGTGTTGTGTGTGTTGTACAAACGCTTTACACATTGCCTCCAGGTTAGGCCTGACTGCTCGTGCCAAGCTACCAAGGGGGTGAGCAGCGGTTATCTTGGACGTGTAACTCCCTTGCCCTGACTAGAATGGGTGGGTTATGCCTGGCTTAGGTGAATACCTTAGCCAACCAGAAACCCAATTTCTAACCGACCACATCACACCACCACGGATGAGTTAACTCTGGAGGACTATTATAAGCATTTCATGCAAACATTCAACACTTACCAAACCAAAATCACCATACCTGGACGTCACTGGAAGTACTGATTGATGAGCTCAGTCCTACAGTCAGCTGCACCTTCCTCCTCTGCCTTCTCATCACTTGCTGTGTAAGCATTACCAGCCACTAGTCCAGCTGCCTCACCCTCATCAGCTAGCAATGGTATCTGGTGTCTCAGGGCTAGATTGTGGAGCATGCAGCAGGCTACTACTATCTGGCATACCTTTTGGGGTGAGTAGAGGAGGGCACCTTCAGATAGGTCCAGACACCTGAATGTGGCTTTCAGGAGGCCAAATGTCCTTTCTAGTACATGCCTCATCCTCCTATGGGCCTCCCTGAAATGGACTTTCCCATCTGTGGCAGGGTACCTCACTGTTGTCAGCAGCCAAGGAAGGTTAGGATAGCCAGAGTCACCTGTGTGTGAAAATGTAGAACCACTGACATAACAGGTACAGCAACAGGGAAGAATATGATGACAGTTGCTACTACAGTGAACTGCATTCAAATGGACACAATCCAGAAAACCAGGCCATCTTTCTGTGTAGTCGTGCCATCATGTATGGGACACTGCTGTTCCTCAAAATGAAGGAGTCATGTACAGATCCAGGAAACTTGTCTGAACATGCAGATGTGATTTGGACACCAGCCTTGCTGCACAACACTGAACGTGTAAGTCGTTTAGGACACATGGGTCACATGTGTCAGTACTACCATGATGGCACAACATGGGGTTACTCCCCAATTTGTCCTAATATGGATATGGCACACATAAATTGGTACATCAATGCATAATATGTGCACAAAATGACAGCCACCTGTCCTGCAGCACTGGACAGATAGAAGTGACCTAAATCCACCGGCATATGTTGTCCGTGGCAGTAGGCAGTCGATAACACCTTGCAACTTGTCATTACTTAACTTTGCTGCCTAAGGGGCATTGGGGACAATGACGATTACCGCCAGCGGTGACAGTCCTGTACGTGGCAGCCTTGACTGCCATTTTATGCAGCCTGGCTCACTTGACTCCTGACACTGTTGCCAGCAAGACCTCCAAGACTTGAGCTGCTGTGTACTGTCTTTGGGAGCCATCATGCTACATCCTTCAGGTGAAAGGGGTCCAGCCTTCACTACAGAAGAGCTGCAGAAGCTTGTTGATGGGGCCCTGGCCCTATATGGACAGCTATATGGGGCACCAGAGAAACAGGTGAGCCCATTTCCATAGTCATGTGTGATAGGGGTGCGTGGGACAGTGAATGTGGTAAGTGTACCACTGAGAGAGTATAGACGGTTGCAGAGGGCATGAAGTGAAGGCATGTGGGCAGTGAGGATGGGTGTATGTGGGCACTTGGTGAGTCTGAAGTGTATAGGTCTCTCCTGTTAGTATGGCACCAGTGTACATGACTTTCTCCTTTTGTTTGTGTCATCCATGCAGAAGAAGGTGACCTGGCATGTCATCGACAAGGAAGTGCAGACCTTGGGGGTGCATAGCCGGCAGAGCACCCATTGTTGCAAGCAGTGGGAGGACCTGAGACGCTGGGCCCATAAGACAGCAGAGGCCCAGCTGGGGATGTCCTCCCAACGAGGGAGGGGTGCCCTTTGGACCCTGACCCCACTAATGGGCATATTGGCGGTGGCCTACCCTGAGGTGGATGGGCGTTTAAGGGCAGCACAGCAGCTACAAGGGGGTAAATACTGACTGTAACCTGGGACTTGCATAGATTTTATGGGATTAGCTGCCTCACTGTGGCTATAGTGAAAATGTAGTCAATACTACATGAAAATAGACTTAGAGGTAATTGGTAGTATCCACCCGGCCTTAGCATTAGTTGTAGATGTATCTTGATGGTTTGCTGTCAGTGGATGTACTTCTCCCGTATCTAGTATTCTCCATGTCTGCATTGTGGAGTTGGTCTAATCAGATTGGCACATGTGTGACTCCATGCTGCCTTTACTATGGATATGAGCTTGTGTGCCACCCTAGCCATTGAGTATGGCCTGCTCCATCCCTGGCATTTGGGCATTTGTGGCTCTAAGGTGTCAGTTTACTCCTATATGTATGGCATACTGGTATATGCAACAGTGTGACTCTGCTTTTATTATAGGGACAATAGTAATCAGGTATTGTAATGGTGTTGACTCCATGTGAGTCAGCCATTACATTTCCACCACAGATATGGCTTGTTTATGACTGAACTAATGGCTTGACACTTGTATCCCCATATATTGGGTATCTGCTATCCATTGGATATGTGAAGGTTAGCCAAGAAGGCTCATTTGTAATGTAGATTTGAAATGGTCTGATTGCAAACATCATGCATTTGTAAGTGCTGGGCTTATGGGGATGAAGCCTTAAACACAATGGGATGATACTAGAGGTGGTAAGTGCCTAGGCAGACCCCTTCATTCACAAAGTGTAATGTAAATCCCATATATGCCAATGCCCTAGCAGTTGCAGTGCTACATAGCTTATTGTCTGTTTACATCATGCCCCAATTGTTACTTGGGGGTACATCTGATGAAGTGTGAACATGTCAGTTAGCCTTTGCCTTACTGAAGTGGGTGATCAGGACAGGATTGGGTATTGTATCACTACTTATATGTTGATGTAACATGCATGTTGCATTTGCACTGCTGAGTCAGCCCTATGTAATAGTGTGGTGTGTTGTCAGTGCAAAGGCGGAGCTGTTGGGCCACTTATGCGTATTGTAACCATCTACTGAGCGTAAGAGATGTGTGTTGTCAGGACTTAGGTACAGGTAATCTCTAGTTCAGGAACAGTGTAATTGAGGGTGGTGTTGTAATGTGAAGTTCTACTGGTGAAAATGCATGTGTGGTGGTTTTTGTCTGTTGACCATGATGTAACATGTGTGTTTTTGATGTTCATCAGTTGTGACACTGCACTCAGTAAATGGGTATAGATGTGTTATATGTTCAATATGGGCCATTGCAGATGCACTTCGATTTATGGTTAGTTGTGATAGATATGTAATTGGTGTTTGAAGATATTCCTCTTTGATTGGTTTAGACCAATCACATGCATGTACCCATTACTTGTAATGTACACATCACATGTCACCTGTATGGATATTCAACTTGTAGTGGCTTAATCAGTCATTAGTGAGAACTTATTATTATTGTACAGAGTGTTATGTCAGCCTTGTAAAGTGACAGGCAGATGTTGTGTGGTGTGTGAGTGTAGTAGTATTCACTGTCATGGATATCTCACAGAGGTTATGGACTGCTCAGCTGTTGCAGCTGTACAGACCTAGGGGGTCATTCCGACCGCGGCGGTAAAGGGCCCGGTAAACAGCCACGGTCATTCTGACCACCAACTGCCAAACCGCCGAAAACCCGACATCCACGGAAGGCCGCCACATCAGCGAGCAGCGGAGAACTGGAGATGACCAAACCTCCACCGCCACGCCAACACAAACACGCCCATGCCATTACGACCCACGAATCCACGCGGCGGTCATTCACCCGCGGTATTCCATTGGCGGTACACACCGCCGCGGTCAAAATACACACCCAGCTCCAAAACACAGCCACATTGGACAATTTGAAATACACACACCTGATACACAGACATACACCACTCCCACACATCCAATCAACTATAAAACACACACCCACATCACCCACAAACCCCCACTACTAGAAATTCAGAGAGAAGGCGAGAGAGAGAGAGAGAGAGCACAGCTATCGAAAAACCCAACACACACAGGAACACAACATCATCAACCACACCACAACTACGCACACATCACCACACACCACCACTCGCATCACCACAAACACCACCCTACACCTCATCCACACCACCCCATGGCACCCCAAAGACACCCCAGGTTTTCGGACCAAGAACTCAGGGTCATGGTGGAGGAAATAATAAGGGTAGAGCCCCAGCTCTTCGGCACACAGGTGCAACACACCACAATAGCCAGGAAGGCGGAGCTATGGCAAAGGATCGTCGACAGGGTCAACGCTGTGGGACAGCATCCCAGAAACCGGGAAGACATCCGAAAGCGCTGGAACGACCTACGGGGGAAGGTACGGTCGATGGTCTCAAGACACAACATCGCTGTGCAGAAGACTGGCGGCGGACCACCACCCACTCCTCCCGAAATCACTGCATGGGAGCAAGAGGTCTTGAACATCCTGCATCCTGCGGGCCTCGCTGGAGTAGGCGGAGGAATGGACTCTGGTAAGTTTCATCTCAACTACTCCCCCCCCAACCACCAGCATGCCAACCCACACCCCCACCCTCACCCCCAACCCCCAGCACACATCCCCCCCTGCCAATGTCTCACCAGCACAACCCACCCAACCCAAAACCAAACCCTGAATGCCAACACAAACCATGGACACCCATCACCTATGCATGACCACTGCACATACCCATCCCCCCCACACACCACCCTCACAACCCCTCACACAAGGGAATGTTAGCACTGGGGGACAAGGGCACCCACAAACCGCACGCCATGGAACACACAGAAGCAATAACCATACTCTTTTACCCCTGCAGGGCCCGAACGCCAACACACCGGCCAGGAGGGTCCAGAGTTGTTCATCCCACCCCCAGAACAGGCCCCCAGTGAGGACAGCAGCTCTGTCGACCTAGAACCTGATGACCAGCCCGGACCATCGGGGACCTCTGGACAGTCGGTTCCCCACACACAGACACAGGCCACAGCAGACCCAACCCCCTCTGGGAATATCAGCACAGCTCCCACCCAGCGGGCCCATGCCTCCGTCTCCAGGACAGGTCAATCAGCAGTGTGTCTGCCACTACAGGGCACCTAGGCTGACCCAACACCCCAACAACAACAGGGACCTGGGGGCAGTGGTAGTGGGTACACCGTCCAGGGGACAGAGGCCCGGGGAAACAGGGCAACTGGGAGGGCTGCAGTGCGACAGGGGGGGAGGACAGGCCCAGGGAACCGACTCTCCAAGAGGCCCTCACCACCATCATGGGAGCATATCACCACTCCCAGGAGACGATGGCGACGGTACTGGCCAGGTTCCAGGAGTTCCAGGCACAGCAGGAGGAACGGTACATGGGGTACAGAGAGGAGCTCAGGAACATCGTCCGGGCCCTCAACCAAATAGTCACCACATTGCGGGACCATGTGGCACCCCAAAGGGCCCCTGTCACTAGCCTGGACCAGGAACAGCCTACCACCTCCGCCGGCGCTAGTGGACAGGAGGCCCCCACACAACAACAGGCCACCAGAACCCCACCTCCTGCTGAAGATCAACCACCCCGCAAGAGGAACCTGAGATCTCAAAGGAAGACAGAGTAGGATGCCAAAACCCCCGCCAGCATAAGAAACCCCCTGATGTCATTCCACTGTCCCACATTGTCACCCTGTCCAACCTTGAACTGCCCCTGCTCCATCCTTCCACAGGCACATGGACAATGCACCTGTGCGACTGAGAACTGGACTCTGCCATGGACATTACTCCACCCCCACCCATCACCGTTTTACTATCATGGACCTATATGTAGCACTTAAAATAAATCACTAATTGCACTTAAAAAATCAGGAGTCTGCTTGTATTCTTTACAAATGTATTACACATAACGGTTCAAATATTTGCATTACATTGTGATGACAACATACCAATGTCAATGTGCTATACTCCATGGGCAAACAAAGCAGAAGTCACGCAGTGGGTCATACAGCTCTGAAAAGGGAAGGGAAAGTCACAATTCAGTTGAAAGGAACTGGGGGGAAACACAGAAAGTAGAGATGCAGGAGGCCTGAAGTAAATGTAAAATGGCGTGGGGGATTCTTACCTGTGTGCTACTGAAAATACTGTTGTATAACTGTGTCCCTGTTGTCCCCGTCGTCCCCGTCGTCTTCCTCCTCTTCACTCTCCACAGGCTCCACAGCTGCTACAACACCACCATCTGGACCATCCTCCTGCAGGAAAGGCACCTGGCGTCGCAATGCAAGATTGTGAAGCATACAGCAGGCCACGATGATCTGGCACACCTTCTTTGGTGAGTACATTAGGGATCCACCTGTCATATGCAGGCACCTAAACCTGGCCTTCAGGACCCCGAAGGTCCTTTCTATGATCCTCCTAGATCGCCCATGGGCTTCATTGTACTGTTCCTCTGCCCTGGTCCGGGGATTCCTCACTGGGGTCAGTAGCCACAGCAGGTTGGGGTAACCAGAGTCACCTATTAGCCACACACGTTGTCTCTGTAGCTGTTCCATCACATAGGGGATGCTGCTATTTCGCATTACATACGCGTCATGCACTGACCCAGGGAACTTGGCATTTACATGGGATATGTACTGGTCAGCCAAACAGACCACCTGCACATTCATAGAATGGTAATTTTTCCTGTTTCTGTGCACCTGCTCATCGTCTTTTGGGGGTACTAAGGCCACATGGGTCCCATCAATGGCACCAATGATGTTGGGGATATGTCCAAGGGCATAGAAGTCACCCTTCACAGTGGCCAAATCACCCTCCTCAGGGAAAACAATGTATCTCCGCATGTATGTCTTCAGGGCAGACAACACTCTGGACAAAACCTTAGAAAACATAGGCTGAGACATCCCTGATGACATGGCCACTGTTGTCTGAAAAGACCCACTTGCCAAAAAATGGAGGACTGACAAAACCTGCACCAGAGGGGGAATTCCTGTGGGTTGGCGGATGGGGACATCAGTGCCGGCTCAAGCTGGGCACACAGTTCATGTATAGTGGCTCGGTCAAGTCGGTATCGAAGTATTATATGACGTTCCTCCATTGTCGACAAGTCCACCAGCGGTCGGTACACGGGAGGATTCCTCCTTCTCCTCGCAAGTCCCAGCGGACGGTGCCTAGGAAGGAGAACATGGAGTACAGAGTCAAGCAACCCACAGGTACGTAACTACAGCTTGCACAGTACATGAATCGCTATGCATTGAGTGGCCTGTATGAGTGGCAATGCAAGGCCTAGGCCTGTGTGACGCAGTAGAAATTAAGCCATGTGGGCCCTTGAAATGGCGGCTGCCTGACCTGAGAAGTGTGACAGTGGGATGTGAGGTCAATGCGCTGGCGTGGCACACTGTGGCGGTAGGCGGTCGAAGACTGCGGCGCAAAGCCGCATTGGTTAACATTGAACCCTATGGGTTTCACGAGCCAATGACTAGGTGCGCCGGCGGTCGCGGTACGCACCGCGGCGGTACGCACCGCCGCGGGCGTGACCGCCATTTTCTATCTGATTAATCACTCGAGACCTGATCATCCACAGGAGAGGACCTATACTGCAAGTGCTGCTGTGAACTCGGTCTGGAAGAGACAATGGCTGCTGCGACTGGGGAAAGGGCCCCTGCCTTCACTACAGAAGAGTTGGAGAAACTTGTGGTTGGGGTCCTGCCCCAGTATGCGCTACTCTACGGTCCTCCAGACCAACAGGTAAGTACACTGTGTGCACGTTGAATGGGCTATGCCTGTGTTGAGTGGGGTGGATATAAGATGGTGGGGTGGGGAGAGAATGACGAGTGCAAGGCACGACAGATGAGAGCATGTGCCACATGGCAAGGTTGGGGAGGGGGGGCCAATCACATCTAACATGCAGAGAATTAATGATATTTACTTTTCCACCCTGTACATGTCAAATAGGTCAGCGCCCATCAGAAAGTCGAAATTTGGCGTGCCATCGCCAAGGAAGTCCGGACCCTGGGGGTCCACAACAGACGGGGCACCCACTGCCGCAAGAGGTGGGAGGACATCCGCTGTGGGACCAGGAAGACCGCCGAGTCACTGCTGGTGGATGGCCTCCCAACCTAGGAGGGGTGCCAGTCGTACCCTGACCCCCCTGATGTCCCGGATCCTGGCGGTGGCCTACCCCGATTTGGATGGGCACGTGGGGACATCACAGCAGACACAAGGGGGTGAGTACCAGCACATTCAGCTATCTTGACGCGCAGTGGAGGTGCCTGGGTGGGGGAGGAGGGCTGTGGGTGACATTAGGCCAGGGCGCTTCCTGTAGTGTAGTCCTCTCCTTTAGGCATGGCCCTGTGTCCCCGCCCCCCACCTCTGTAGGGTGACAAGTACAGCTATCCATGGTCCTGCATCACCCATGTGCGCATTTGTTGTCCCTAGACCTGTTGGCCTAGTCACAAGTACTGAGTAGTGTACCCCGATTGCGTGGCTTAGTGCATGAGGCTCCTCTGTCTGTCCTCTCCGCCAACGGTGTTGACAATGCATGCACTCAACCTGTTTCTATTTCTCCCCCCACCCTTTTTCTTTATCTTCTCGTTTATGTGTGCATTAGCATCATCAGGCAGAGGAGAATTGGCACCGGAGCACGAGGGAGCTGCAACTCACAAGGCCCCGGTGGGCCACGGCACAGACACCGAGGCCACCAGTGATACGGAGGGCGAGGGGAGCTTCACAACGGGGACCCGTGGTGACACCAGCGACACCGACACGTCCTCGGATGGGAGCTCCCTAGCGGTGGCGGCAACATCCGTGCCCCCCGCCTCTACAGGTACAGCCGCCACCCAGCGCACCAGCACTGCCCTCCCAGCAGCCCCTCAGCCTTCGCTCCGTGCCCGCTCACCCAAGAAGGCGGGCATCTCCTTCACCCCAGGCACCTCAGGCCCTGCCCCTGTTACCCCTGCTGCCCTCAGTGAGGAGGTCATTGACCTCCTAAAGACCATCATTGTTGGGCAGTCTACCCTTCTGAATGCCATCCAGGGGGTAGAGAGGGAGGTGCATCGTAGCAATGCATACCTGGAGGGCATTCATTCGGGTCAGGCTGCCCATCAACGATCGTTCAATTCTCTGGCCTCAGCACTGACGGCAGCCATTGTCCCTGTTTCCAGCCTCCCCCTTCTAACTGCCTCCACCCTGTCTCTGTCTCCTGTTCCTCAGCCTATCCCATCCACACCATCAGACCAGCCTGCACACACCTCAACACCCAAGGGCAGCTCATCCAGACATAAGCACCACAGATCACACAAACATTCACCCAAGCAACACCCAGATGCAGACATGCCAACAGCCACTACCACCTCTGTGTCCCCCTCCTCCTCGTCTCCCTCCTCCCTCCCTGTGACGTCTCCACTCACACCTGCATGCACAGCACCAACAGCCAGTACTTCCATCACCAGCAAACCCTCCAGTACAGTCCGCACACGTGCAGTCACCACCCCCACTGCCATTTACACGTCCCCTGTGTCCTCTCCCACTGTGTCTGTCACCCCCTCTTCCAAGACACACAAACGCAGGCAGCCACCCACCCAACAGCCAACCACCTCACCACAGCCTCCAGCCCATGCACCTTCACCCAAGGACAGCACACCTGACACTCCTACAACCACCTCCTCTTCCTCCACTCCCATAACCACTACACCTACCCTTTACCTTGGTCCTAAAAAATTCTACCTCTCCACTCTTGACCTCTTTCCCTCACCTGACCCACCCCCTCCATCTGCTAAGAGTCCCAAGAGCGCCTCAGCCACCACCAGCCTGGCTTCAAGGGTCACTGTTGTACATGGATTTTGGAGTCCCCCCTTTGCCAGCAGTGATACATCGGTCAGCAGCAAGGGGACAGCCAGCCCCCCCCCTGGAAAGAGGACCCATAAAGTAAGGGTCCGCAGCGAGAAGCCTGACACGGCTGCCCCCAAGGACCAAAGTTCAGCCACTTCACCTGCCACAACATCCAGGGGAGGCAAGGCCCGGAGAGCCACATCGAAGGAGATCAAGGGCAGCAGGGCGGAGAAGTCAGCCAGCAGGAGCGCGGACCAGGAGGGCCCCACAAGCCCCATCCCGGGTGTGAGTGAGGACACCCAAGGGCCCAGGACACCGTCACCGAAGGGTCCAGCAACTGCACGGTCGGAGGGCGACTGAGCAGGGACTCCTGGCCAGGTCTGACTCCCTTGACTTACAGAACAAGCACCGCTGAACAGGGCCCCGCCGTCCAGAAAGGCACCGCTGAACAGGGCCCCGCCGTCCAGAAAGTCACCGCTGAACAGGGCCCCGCCGTGCAGAAAGGCACCGCTGAACAGGGCCCCGCCGTGCAGAAAGGCACCGCTGAACAGGGCCCCGCCGTCCAGAAAGGCACCGCTGAACAGGGCCCCGCCGTGCAGAAAGGCACCGCTGAAGAGGGCCCCGCCAAAACAGGCACCGCTCCGCCGGGCCATTCATCTCAAGCACCGCTCCGCTGGGCCCTTCCTCTCAAGCACCGCTCCGCTGGGCCCTTCATCTCAAGCACCGCTCCGCTGGGCCCCGCCGTCTCAAGCACCGCTCCGCTGGGCCCTTCCTGTCAAGCACCGCTCCGCTGGGCCCTTCCTGTCAAGCACCGCTCCGCTGGGCCCCGCCGTCTCAAGCACCGCTCCGCTGGGCCCTTCATCTCAAGCACCGCTCCGCTGGGCCCCGCCGTCTCAGGCACCGCTGGCCGAATGACAGTGCCGGTTCTGTGTCGAGCTACTGTTCACGCTGCACTCGGGCCACCCTGCCTCCTCCATTGCCTGTGGAGACTGTTGTCCACTTGATTGAGTGTGGCTTTGCACTCCCCAGGATTGAACAGTGGGCAAGCCACCCACTGTAGAGACTTGAGAGACTGTGGCTTTGCACTGCCCAGGATGGCACAGCGGGCATGGTGGCCCCTTCGTGGATCTGGCGTCGTGGACTCATGTGGCTGTGGTGCCCCCCCTTCCCTTCCCCCTGAGGTGCCTGTAGTTTTATCATCTGATGCCCCTGCAGTGTTCTCTCCAACGGACTCAGGTCTCCTGTGTGGGCTTTGCCCATGTGTTGCTACACTTTGGCCCACGGACAGTTGACATTTCAGTGACTGTGCAGGACTTATTGCCTCTATTTATCGGTTACGCAATGTTTTAACTTGATATATTTTGTTTCATTTTCCTATTTTACCATGACTTCAATGAACCTATTTTATACATAAATTTAGTTTCTCACTTTAATGATATCTTCTCATTATTCCTGGGGGTTTGGGTGGTGTCACTTTGACTTGGTGCTCTGCATTGGTGTGTAGATAGTTGGGGGGTGGGTGTATTGCGTATGTGTGTGCCCGTAACCCCTCCTCCTCCCCCCTCCCCTGTGTCGTAGGTGCGGTACTCACCGTTGCCGTCTGCGCCGGAGTTCGTACTCGTGGTAGATGAGCAGGTAGACGAGTGCAGGTGGGATGTTCAAATCGGGTTCCATGCTGTCCTCCGTCCTCGTGGAGTGTATAGAGGTGAGCGTTTTCCCGTTCGTAGTCTGTTTCCGCCGTGTTTTTATCGGCTGGGCTCCCGCCCCGGAAAAGGTGGTGGATTGGTGAGTTGTGATAGGGTGGGCGGAACATTGTCTGCCGCCTGCCTGTTGGCGGTGACCGCCGCGCTGTTTGTTTGTCCCGCCGTGGCGGTTGGAGTGTTAAGGTGGCGGTCTGGGTTGGCGGTTCCCGCCAGGGTCAGAATTCCATTTTTTTTACCGCCTGCCTGTTGGCGGGTTGGCCGCCGCTTTATCACCAACCGCCAGGGTTGGAATGACCCCCCTAGTGTTTTAGGCTCATTCAGCTGCACTTCCAATAGGTGATAGGAGTATGGAGAGTTCTTATGTGAATTCAGGTAAACATTTGTACTTCACCCACGGTATGATGTGCAAGCAGACATGGCTATAGTGGTGATCATCTGGATGACTCCAGTGATGCAGACTTACTTGGTTGTTGATGTGGGTGCCAAGAAGTCGACCCCTCCCAAGCCAAAGCACAAGGACCCCCCCCCCCTCCCAACTCCAAACTTAAAGACTCCCCTCTCCCAAACACAAAACCCCCTCCAACCTCTGAGGTGCCTGACTGCCCCCTTTATGCCCTGCCCTGTGGAGGTCATTTGGCAGTCAGAAGTCAAGGAGGGACATAAAGAGGTGCCATTTGTGCCTTTGGTGTATTGGACTGCCCTATGGGCTGATATTTGTACATAGTAAATTATTTTCTTGCCAAACAAATGCTCTTAATACATATGACCCGACCTGTTGTTGGCTTTGATGGTAACATACTTGTCTTGCCTTTCTTTCCTCATGGCTGTACTGAATTTGGCACCTTTGGTTTACAGGTTGGGCCTGATGTATTAAAAGCAATGGCCATGACGTGTGTAGTATGGGTGTATAGGAGGCTGGCCTGGTTTGTGGTGGGTACCTAAAGTACTTACACCTTATACCAAGTCCAGTTATCCCTTATTAGTGAAATGCAGGCAGTGTCTAGAAGTCAGGCTGTCTAGATGTAGCTGTAGGCAGAGCAGCCAAGGCTGAACTTGGAGTCAAGCAAAGCTCTTGAAATACCACTGTAGACACACCGTACTTACACACAAGAAAGACAATACTCAGTGTTACCAAAAATAAAGGTACTTTATTTGAGTGACACAAGGCCAAAAATGTCTTAGAGGCTATACTTCCTTAGGAGGTAACTATTATACATAAAATATACACTAGTAACCAAAATCAGGTAAGTAAACAGTCATAAAATACTGCAAATAGTGCAAAACACTATAGATTACAATGGGCCTAAGGGGAACACAAACCATATACTAAAATAGTGGAATGCGAATGTTGGTTTCCCACCTAGGCAAGAGTACTGTGTAGAGGGGTGCTGAGAGTGTAAGAAAACACCAAAGGTAAGTAATGTACCCCACCCCAGAGCCCGGGAAAACAGGAGTAAAGTACAGCAAGTTTCTCCAGAACCCACAAGAAGTTGTGATAAAGAATTATGCAAAAACCAAGCAAGATTGCAAGACACCAGTGGTGGATTCCTGGATTGAAGACCTGTGGAGAGAGGAGACCAAGTCCAAGAACAGATGAAGAGTCCAGGAAGAACAGGAGACCCTGCTAACCCAGATGAAGGTGCAAAAGTGGAACCTCTGTTGGAAGAAAAAGTCAGAGATTCACCCAAGAAGACAGCTGTGGGTTCTCACTTGGTGCAAGAGATGTTCTACGTCAAAGAGATGAATGCAGGCTGGTTTTTATTGTTGGATTCCACCAACAAGCCCTGGCTCATGCAAGAGACACGTTTGGCAGGAAAAGGCAATACCTGGACCCAGGAAGGACCTGGGCGTCTCAACTCAGACTGAAGTGACAGATGGGGCTCTCAGCACTTTAGAGAGTCCTCAGAAGACCAGGCAGCACCCACAGGAGTCCCAGGAAATAGGGACAAAGGAGTTGCAAATCGCAGCCATTGCAGCACTACACAAAGGGATCCCACGCTGCCGGAGAACAACTCAGGGAGCTGAGCGTCGCAGGATAGAGTGCTGGGGACCTGGGCTAGGGTGTGCACAAAGGATTCCTTGGAGAAGTGCACAGCAGCCCTAGGAGCTGCAAAACACGCTGTGCACAGGGGTACTGTCTGGCATGGGGAGGCAAGCTCTTACCTCCACTAAATTTGGGCAGTCAGGGTCACTTCGGTCCACCAACTGAGTTCCAGGATCCACGCTCGTCATCAGGAGAAGGGACCCAGTGTACCGGTTGTCACTGAAGAGAGGTGCCTGCTAAAGCAGGGAAGTTACTCCGTCAACTCCACAGGAGATTCCTTCGGTCCTTCTGGTGCAGAATGAAGACAGGACTCTCAGAGTGTGCATGACCTGGAAACTGTTGCAGTTGCTGGCAGGAGCTGGAGTTAAAGAGTTGCAGTAGCCGTCTTTGTTGCAGTTGTAGAGTTCCTGGAGCAGTTCTGCAGTCGGTCCATTGGTAAAAGGTGAAGCAAAGGTTGCAGAGAAGTCCTGCTGGCGTCCTGCAAACCGAATCTGAGGAAACACCCACAGGAGAGACCCTAAATAGCCCTGAGAGGGGGATTGGTCATCCAACCAGGTAAACACCTATCAGGAGAGGTCTCTGACGTCACCTGCTGGCACTGGCCACTCAGATGCTCCCAGAGTTCCCTGACCATCCTGAAAACAAGATGGCAGAACACAGGGACACTCTGGAGGAGCTCTGGGCACCACCCCTGGGGTGGTGATGGTCAGGGGAGTGGTCACTCCCCTTTCCTTTGTCCAGTTTCATGCCAGAGCAGGGACTGGGGTCCCTGGACCGGCGTAGACCTGATTATGCAAGGAGGGCACCGTTTGTGCCCTTCAAAGCATTTCCAGAGGGTCTGAGAGTATATCCTTCCCTTGCCGGCAACACCTATTTCCAAAGGGAGCGGGTCTAACACCTCTCTCCTAAAGGAAAAGCATTATTCTGCCTTCCTGGGATTGAGCTGCTCAAGCCCCAGAAGGGCAGAAGCCTGTCTGTGAGGTGGCAGCAGCTGGGGCTGCAGTGGATACCTCAGAGATCTGGTTTGGCAGTGCTGGGTGTCCATGGTGGAACCCCCAGTGTGCATGGAATTGTCCCCCCAATACCAGAATCAGATTGGGGGTACCATTTCCAGTTTCTAGACACCTCACATGGCCATATTCAGGGTTACCATTGTGAAGCTACATATGTATTGACCCATATGTAGTGCACGCTTATAATGGTGTCCCCACACTCACAAAGTCCAGGAAAATGGGCCTAGGTGACATGTGTGCACCTATCCTAGTGCAGGGGTGCCCTCACACACAGGTACTATGCATCTAGCCTTCAGGGTCTGAAGTTTAGATATATAGATGACTTATAAGTAACCTGGTGCAGTGAAAATGGCTGTGAAATAGTGCTGATACTATTTCACTCAGGCTGCAAAGGCAGTCCTGAAGAAGTGTTTGTATGAGCTCCTTATGGGTGGCAAAAGATATGCTACAGCCCATAAGGATTTCCTGGAACCCAAATGCCCTGGGTACCTAGGTACCATATACTAGGGACTTATAAGGGGGGTCCAGTATGCCAATTTGGAGTGGAATATGGAGTCACTAGAATATAGTGACAAATTTAGAAACAGAAAGAGCATGAGCACTGGAGTTCTGATTAGCAGGACTCCAGTGACAATTTAGAAAACATTAAAACACACTGACAAGCAGGCCATAAATCATAAGCACTGGGGTCCTGACTAGCAGGATCGAAGTGACACAGTCAACAACACACTGACATCAGGCAGAAATTGGGGGTAGCATTCCTACAGGGTGTGCGTGTGTGTTGTGTGGGTATGCGTGTGTGTATGTAGGTGTTTGTGTATGTGCATGTGGGTGTGTGGTTACGTGTGTGTGTCGCCATCACCTGCCACCCCGGATTTTTAAGTTGTGTATGCGTTTGTACTTTGGTTATTCCCTACAGTGTCAAGTAGGTGTGTATACTCACAGTTGTTGTCTTTGTTGCCTTCGCTGGTTCCTGAGTCGTGCAAGCAGGAGCAGTGGGAGGACTTCCACTTAAGGTTCCATGGCGGCTCCAGACTGGGATGTGTTCCTGAAGGTGAGTGTCTCCGTTTATAGAGTTGGTTTTTGCCAGATTTTTCATGGTAGTTCGACCAGGGTGGAAACCTTTTGCGGTGTGCAGCCTTGTAATGTGTCTGGCGGGAACATGGTCCCCGCCGGCCTGAAGGTGTCTACCGCCGTCTGTGGTGCCTTGACCGCACTGTCGGTTCTGGCAGTAGTTTGGCTGTCCTGTGTTAGGAAGACAGCCATGCTCATAATTTGGCGGTCTTCTCTGCTGGCCCATTGGCGGTATGACCACCCCCACTGATATGGGGGGTCATTGAACTGCCAAATTCGTAATGACCCCGCATTTTGTTTTACAAACCATTGTTGCATTGGAATGTTTCCCCTGGGTATAACTCGCCCAGTACCTGGTAGCCCCTCCCTCATCTGTGTGACCGTCATATCCTTACAAATGCTTCAAAATGGCTGTAAATCCCATATATTCAAATTCCATCACAAACAGCGGCTGTTTAAGAACCCTGCTAGCTATTTTTTTCCAAATCTTCAGCGTCTGTTAGACACGAAAGAAAATGCATCATCCACTCTTCTAGATTACCACAGGTCCTTCTTAGTAATCGGTTTTCCCAATTGTCCTCCTCAGTAAGCCCCTAAGCAGCATGCTGAATATGAGCCGCATAATAAAACAACTCTATATTTGAAAAACCCAGCACTCCTTTCTCCTCATTTAGTTTTAATACATCCAGTGCAACACGGCTTCACCTAATGTCCCAAACCAGAAACCAACAGAGCATTCAGCTGTTTAAACATGTTGTGCCTCAAGGGGCATAAAATGTTTTGTGTATTATAGAGATGATGTTGATGGAAGGCCATTTTTACAATTGACAGTCGTCAGGATTGAGGCTGTGCGGGGTCCAGGTCCTGCCCGAAACTCCACAGTGCGGATTTACGGCGCTTCATGCGCACCACTTGTCATCCCCTCTTGCTTCAAAAGTGGCCATCAGCGTCGTCTGCCCTGTGGTAAAACTCATGTAGCTGCAGGGTCAGGACATTGGTGGACAAGATGCACTTATCAGTGCTATTCAATGCAGAGACTACAATTCCCATGTTTTTAGAGGCAGCAGCCATTTTGGGGAGTGGCAGGCCTATAAAGCCCAGCCACACCCAAACACGTTACTCACTATTTTGAAGACTTCGATGCAGTCAGACCTCATGGGGGTTCCTCGGAAGAAGAGCAGACTTCCTGCATGGCAGATTGACTGCAAATCGGAGTATCCTTGTTTCCATGGTGAATTCAGATACGAGTAGGTCGTACTTGTAGCGGTAAGGTCTTGATGAGCCCAATCTTGAAGGGATTTGTTACTTCCAAAAGGTAAAGCACCCCTTAGCACAACGAGCAAAGCGTTTTCAGTTCTCAGAGTAAAGCAGTCTTGGTGCGACGATCAAAGCACTTCAGAGCGCAGAAGTAAAGTGCCCCTTAGCACAACGAGCAAAGTGCTTCAGGACACACATGTAAAGCGATTTTGGCTCAGAAATCAAAGCGCTTCAGTCCACATGAGTAAAGCGCCCTTGGCACGGCTATCAAAGCGCTTCAGTCCACATAAGTAAAGCACCCTTGGCACAACAATCATAGCGCTTCAGTCCACATGAGGAAAGCGCCCTTGGCACGACAATCAAAGCGCTTCAGTTCACATGAGTAAAGCGCCCTTGGCACAGCAATCAAAGTGCTTCAGTCTGCATGAGTAACGCGCCCTTGGCACAGCAATCAAAGCGCTTCAGTCCATATGAGTAAAGCGCCCATGGCACGGCAATCAAAGCGCTTCAGTCCGCATGAGTAAAGCACCCTTGGCACGGCAATCAAAGCGTTTCAGTCCATATGAGTAAAGCGCCATTGGCACAGCAATCAAAGCGCTACAGTCCACATGAGTAAAGCGCCCTTGGCACGGCAATCAAAGTGCTCCAGTCCACATGAAGAAAGCACCGTTGGCACAGCAATCAAAGCGCTTCAGTCCACATGCGTAAAACGCCCTTGGCACAACAATCAAAGTGATTCAGGCCACATGAGTAAAGCGCCCCTTAACATAACGAGCATAGTGCTTCAGATAAAACAAGTGAAAGCGCATTCTGGCATAAGGAACAAAGCGCTTCATGTATAATAATCAAAGCGCTTCATGAACAATAAACAAGGTGCTTTTGCCCAATGAATAAAGCGCTTCAAGTTCAATGAGTAAAACTTTCAGGCCTATAGTTGTAAATGTGAAAGCATTTTTGGAGATAAGCAAATTATAGTTTCATTGTTTTTTGGAAAGCATAATATGTGAAAAGCATATTTAAGTCTTTGAGAATTTCTAGGCTGTGATCAAATGTTTATGTTATGAATGCATAGTTGTTATAGGATTGATATTCAGAGTATGACCACAGTCCAAAGCTCTTGCCATCTCTTGGTTCTGAGGTTGTAGTTTGTTCTTGTTCCATGATTCAAAGAAGGGGCTTCGCCCTCACTTCAAAAGTGGTCTCAATCTGATATATCAGAGACGCCTTTAGTCAAGAGTCTATTGATGAGTTATACTGCTATGAATGAGTATATGCGTATTTGTTCTAACCTTTTCTTTTCAGATCTCTCTCCCTGCAGTTCCCTACCCTTATTCCCTTCCCCCCGCCTGGCTTCATCATAACTCTGTGCTATAATAGCTTTCTGAGTTGGTGACGCCGGGAGGTGGGCCTTTTGTTCAGCAACGTGCAGATCCCGAGGAAAAGACACTGTGACACCAGCCTACCCATTATGGAAAGGGGGAGTGTCTTCCAAAAGCATATGGATGTGCGCAGACCACATAGTATGTTTTCTATATTGTATACGTATCATTCTCAGGTGTCAAGTGAACCATAAATCCTATATATCAGAATTGATCCACCACGCATATTAGACCCAAGCCCAGTAGCAGTTCCTTTGCACAGTACGTCAGCATCCCCAAGGGAAAAAGTATAGTCTTGAGCCTGTTGATTTGGAAGACTACCACCTTACTAATATTCTCCAAGTAGAGTATCAGCTGCAACAATAAAGCTGTGACCTGAGATAAAGAAAGGGGTCATCTGCATAGAAGAAAACTGTATGAAGGGTGTCCCCTGTTCTTATCCCCAATTATGCAGTTCTTTCCTAAGACTAATGGTTAATGGCTAAAGGGACAGGGCAAAGAACAAGGGCAAGAGCAGACACCCCTGACAAGATCCATGCTCAATATTCCAGCTGTCAGAGCACTCTTACCAACTGTAATCCTCACCCTGAGATCCTTACCAAGTAGCTAAAAACATCCACAGAACAATGGGCTGAAGCACATCACTTTGAGAATCTCCATGAGATACGCCCAGCTCCAAGTATCAAAGTCCTTCTCCAAGTCAACTGTAACCAGAGAAAGTTTTTTGTTGCTGTTCATGACCGAATTAAGCACATTGGTAAGTCTAAACATATTCATAGTTGTGTCCTGGAACTGACCCACATTGATCATTATGTACCAACCTGTCCTATCACCTGCTGCAGCCTATTGGCCAGGACTTTACACAGAACATTGGTGACTGAGTTGATCATGGATAGTGGTTGATAAACCAGTGGGTCTGCTAGGCTCTCTTCCTTTGGTACATGATATAGGTGATGCCCTCTCACATAAAGAGAGGAATAATGCATGTCTGTTTGGCTTCTTTAAAGACTTCCAACAGTTTCCCAGGCAACTGGGATGCAAATGTCCAATAGAAATCTGTTAGGAAGCTACCACTTCCCTGTGTCTTACCCTTAGGCTTTGACTGCAAATAACTCCCTTAGTTCTTATAGGGTGACTTCTACCTTCACCTCCTCCAACTTAGCCTCTGGGATATGTGGCATGTCAAAATCAAGTAGAACAGCCTGTATTATGTCAACCAAGATGGTGTCCATATTCTGACATATGGTCTGTGGTTAACATCAGCCCTTGTCAAACCCTCCTCACTTACATAGCCATCCCAATTGGCCAGTAGGTTGACCAGTACAGAAAGGGGTGGCACTTGGGAGGTTGGGGGAGGAGATTAATGCCTGCTCCACACTAGGGTGAATGATCTCTCAGATGATTGAGAGAAGACCTGAGATTCACCTTCATGGAAATGTGTTGGAGAATGTACAGATGTAATGTGGGTAATGCGTAGGCAGGCATAGAATCTCTGGTTGCTTGGCTAATGGCACAGCAGTGGCAATCCTCAGAAGGGAGTTAGGAGGATTACAGCTGCCTGGCCATGAAGTGGCCTTCTTTAAGGTTTTATATGTGGGAGCAAAAATGCCTTCCTCTTGTTCCAGTTCCTCCTCCTACAGGACCAGCTCTTCCTCCTCCTCCTCCTCCTCTTGGTGAGCAGACTGACATAAAGCTCTGAAGTCTGAATCCATCTTATGTAGGCCTGACTCCATCTTAGTTCATGGAGACCGACATCTTTCCCAACCTAAACTGGGGAAGTTGCCATATTCCATGATTTTTGGAGAGTCATTGTCATGTCTGCCTTGTAACACAGATGTCGCCAGACCTTATCTTCCTAGGAACAGTGGGATTGTCAAGTTCTTTGATCAATGACATAAATACAACAGCTGAAGCAACATTCAGCTGTGCCACATGAATAAGAACATATGCAAACATATAGGGCCTCATTACGACCCTAGCGGCCGGCGGAACACCGGCGGTAACACCACAAACAGGCTTGCAGTGTACCGTCAGTGGATTATGGCCGTGGCGCATTAGCCACGGCCATATCGCCGGCCCCGGCAACTTACTGCCAGGCTTCTGCCAGGTGGTCATAAGCACTGCTGCTCTGGGGATTATGAGTCCCCAACCGCCAGCCTTTCCTGCCAGGGAAAGGCTGTGAGTAAGGGGGACTCGGGGTGCCCCTGGGGGCCCCTCACTGCCCATGCACTTGGCATGGGCAGTTTAGGGGCCCCCAGGCACAGCCCCATCGTGCATTTCACTGCCCAAAATTTGAGACGGGTGCTGCTGCACCCTCTGCACATCAACATTGCTGCAAGCTCTATTAAGAGCCGGCAGCAATGTTGATGTGACTTTTCTGCTGGGCCAGCAGACGGAAACGCTGTTTCCGTCTGCTGGCCCAGCAGAAAAGTCATAATAGGGAGCCACCGATACCGCTGGCGGTTTAGTGGCGCCTGCAGTTTCGGCGGTCTTTCTTTAAGACCGCCAAAGTTGTAATGAGGGCCAAAATCAGAGTAATGTAGTGTGAATTGATTTACCTCATGTGCATCTGGGATGTATACCTTGATGTGCATAATCTGTGTCAAACATTCCTAAACCTATATCAGAAATTCCAATTTCTGATAAGATTTAATATATAAGGAGTGCCACTTGACCACTTGGGTAGAGAGGTCCTTTGCTCAGATTATCACTCGAGATTCTGTCAGAGACAGTCTCACCCGCTGCCTGTGCACTTCATACTTAGCAGATGATACATCTTGCCTCAAGACTGAATCTGATAAAGCCAAGTCCTGGAGGACGAAAGACTGGCTGCTTCCACATTGGGTGTTTGCCCTTTGCAGGAAACACTATTTTCACGCCTCAGCTGCTAAAGAAAACCTTTTGAGAACAAGGTATGCAGTGTGTCTCTTATCTCAAGAAACTCTAGATGGTAAATTGCTCTGCCTTTCATGCTCTGTGATAGTTAAAACAAGGCCTAATGTGTCTGTGAGAAATTGGTTGTTGGTTGACAGAAGTGTAAACCCTAGTCAAGTAACAGCCACAATCTCTGGTAGCATGAACCACAAAATGTCACTAACTTAACCTGTGATTACCCCTTGTAAGCAGCGAGGCATAACTTAGAGGCAATGTATAAAAATGTATGCAGCACACAACCAGTAATAAATTAAATACATAACACAAGAAAAACCCCATGACAATTTAGAAAAGTAGATTAACTTTTAAATCATTGTTTGGCACAAAAGAGCATAAATCCAATCAGTAGAACTCAAGTTATGAATTTTTCATGTTTTTAGTAAAAACTAGCGCCTAAAATATTAAAGCGCCAACAACTAACATCTAATTGCGCAAGACCGGGTCAAAATCTTAAAATATGTCTGACCACGATAGAGCATGGATTGGATACAAAAAGTTGATGGACCCGGTCAGGACTTACCTTCGGGCTTAGAAGAATTATAAACAAAAATGCTCTGAGAAGGTGATGTTCAAACGGTTAAAGATACAGGCAGTGTCATCCTCAGGGGCTGCTGGATGAAGTTGCTGTGAAGATTTCTATGTTTGGACTTGGTCACGTTTTATGGAAGTTGAAAGTCTCCAGCGGGACGAGGCAGGAGGCTGTAGCTGACGAAAGCTCCAGAAGGCTGGATATGCCTTGGGCAAAGGACCATTGAACAGGATTTGCTGTGGACAACAATGTAGTCAGTGCTACCGTGAAGTCAGGCCAACCAGTAATACACCTTGGATAGTTTAATGAGCAGGTTGGTCCTAGTCTTCCCTCGGTCCTCAGAAAACATTTTTAGCCAGAAATGTTTTTTAAGTCTCAAGTTTTAGATTTTAGTTATCTGGGCATTTTTAGACCACCTTCTAGGGTCCAGGACTGGAGGGGTACCACTTGGGGTGTTAGGACTCACTCAGGCTGTGCCCAGCTACTGGTTCAAGATGGTGAGATCCTGATATGTGCCTGTGCCTCTACACAGGATGCCAGCAAACCAGCCCTTTGAGTCACTCTGGTAGTCTTGGTTTCAGGTGAAGAAGCAGGGCTGAAGCAACAGGGCAGGCCTCTGAGGGTTCAAAGCAGGCTCCAGGCAGAACATCAGTCCTTCCAGGTGTAGCAAAGCAGTCATGTGGAGTACACAACAGGTCACAGCTTCAGGTAGTTCTCTTAGAGTCCTTCCGCAGGTTCAGAGAGTGAACTGAAAAGTGGGTCTGAGTGCCCTATTTTTATTCCTGCTGCTTTCTTCTGTGGAGAAGTTTCTAGCTGTTTCTCTCTGAAGTGCTTGGGATTTATTGACTCTCCTGCCTTCTTTGAAGTGAGGAGAAGTTTCTGGATGTTTCTCTTTGAAGTGCTTGAAATTCACTGACTCTCCTGCCCTGGCTCCACCTGGCAACAGAGATAATGTGGAGGTGACAAGCCCTTTGTGTGAAGGTAGAGCAAAGCCTATACAGATGCAAGTGGGGCTGTGCCCATCTACGCCCACCATCCTGCCAGCAGATGGCCCACTCAGGCTCCCCATAATCCCTCTGTTGTGTGACTGTCTGGGAGGAATTCACAAAGTCTAACTGCCAACTACACCCTTTCATGTGACCCAAGGAAGGCTACAGGCACTAAATGGCTAAGAGCAGGAAAATGCCAAGTTTTTTGAAGTAGCATTTTCAAAATTATAATTTAAAATCTGACTTTCCCATTACAGAGGATTCCTAATTGCAATTTCATAGATACCAAACATGGAATGCTTATCTGTTCTCAATCAAAAGTTACCACTTATTAAATGTAATAAGGCAACACAGTGTTATCCTATAGGACATATATGCCTCACCGTGATGTAAAATGAATTTGGGTGTTTTTCACTACCAGGACATGTAAAACTTAAAAGTACATGTCAAACCTTTTACTTACAATCCACCCCACCCTAAGAGCTCCCTAGAGCACACCTTAAGGGTGACATATAAAATAAAAGGAGAGTTTAAGGTTTGGCAAGGGGGTTCTATTGCCAAAACAAAGTGGCAATTTATAACTACATTGAGGCTGCAATGGCAGACCTGGGACATGCTTTAAGGGGTTAAGGAAATATTGCGTATGTGTGTGCCCGTAACCCTTCCTCCTCCCCCCTCCCCTGTGTCGTAGGTGCGGTACTCACCGTCGCCGTCTGCGCCGGAGTTCGTACTCGTGGTAGATGAGCAGGTAGACGAGTGCAGGTGGGATGTTCAAATCGGGTTCCATGCTGTCCTCCGTCCTCGTGGAGTGTATAGAGGTGAGCGTTTTCCCGTTCGTAGTCTGTTTCCGCCGTGTTTTTATCGGCTGGGCTCCCGCCCCGGAAAAGGTGGTGAATTGGTGAGTTGTGATAGGGTGGGTGGAACATTGTCTGCCGCCTGCCTGTTGGCGGTGACCGCCGCGCTGTTTGTTTGTCCCGCCGTGGCGGTTGGAGTGTTAAGGTGGCGGTCTGGGTTGGCGGTTCCCGCCAGGGTCAGAATTCCATTTATTTTACCGCCTGCCTGTTGGCGGGTTGGCCGCCGCTTTATCACCAACCGCCAGGGTTGGAATGACCCCCCTAGTGTTTTAGGCTCATTCAGCTGCACTTCCAATAGGTGATAGGAGTATGGAGAGTTCTTATGTGAATTCAGGTAAACATTTGTACTTCACCCACGGTATGATGTGCAAGCAGACATGGCTATAGTGGTGATCATGTGGATGACTCCAGTGATGCAGACTTACTTGGTTGTTGATGTGGGTGCCAAGAAGTCGACCCCTCCCAAGCCAAAGCACAAGGACCCCCCCCTCCCAACTCCAAACTTAAAGACTCCCCTCTCCCAAACACAAAACCCCCTCCAACCTCTGAGGTGCCTGACTGCCCCCTTTATGCCCTGCCCTGTGGAGGTCATTTGGCAGTCAGAAGTCAAGGAGGGACATAAAGAGGTGCCATTTGTGCCTTTGGTGTATTGGACTGCCCTATGGGCTGATATTTGTACATAGTAAATTATTTTCTTGCCAAACAAATGCTCTTAATACATATGGCCCGACCTGTTGTTGGCTTTGATGGTAACATACTTGTCTTGCCTTTCTTTCCTCATGGCTGTACTGAATTTGGCACCTTTGGTTTACAGGTTGGGCCTGATGTATTAAAAGCAATGGCCATGACGTGTGTAGTATGGGTGTATAGGAGGCTGGCCTGGTTTGTGGTGGGTACCTAAAGTACTTACACCTTATACCAAGTCCAGTTATCCCTTATTAGTGAAATGCAGGCAGTGTCTAGAAGCCAGGCTGTCTAGATGTAGCTGTAGGCAGAGCAGCTAAGGCTGAACTTGGAGTCAAGCAAAGCTCTTGAAATACCACTGTAGACACACCGTACTTACACACAAGAAAGACAATACTCAGTGTTACCAAAAATAAAGGTACTTTATTTGAGTGACACAAGGCCAAAAATATCTTAGAGGCTATACTTCCTTAGGAGGTAAGTATTATACATAAAATATACACTAGTAACCAAAATCAGGTAAGTAAACAGTCATAAAATACTGCAAATAGTGCAAAACACTATAGATTACAATGGGCCTAAGGGGAACACAAACCATATACTAAAATAGTGGAATGCGAATGTTGGTTTCCCACCTAGGCAAGAGTACTGTGTAGAGGGGTGCTGAGAGTGTAAGAAAACACCAAAGGTAAGTAATGTACCCCACCCCAGAGCCCGGGAAAACAGGAGTAAAGTACAGCAAGTTTCTCCAGAACCCACAAGAAGTTGTGATAAAGAATTATGCAAAAACCAAGCAAGATTGCAAGACACCAGTGGTGGATTCCTGGATTGAAGACCTGTGGAGAGAGGAGACCAAGTCCAAGAACAGATGAAGAGTCCAGGAAGAACAGGAGATGCTGCTAACCCAGATGAAGGTGCAAAAGTGGAACCTCTGTTGGAAGAAAAAGTCAGAGATTCACCAAAGAAGACAGCTGTGGGTTCTTACTTGGTGCAAGTGATGTCCTACGTCGAAGAGATGAATGCAGGCTGGTTTTTATTGTTGGATTCCACCAACAAGCCCTGGCTCATGCAAGAGACACGTTTGGCAGGAAAAGGCAATACCTGGACCCAGGAAGGACCTGGGCGTCTCAACTCAGACTGAAGTGACAGATGGGGCTCTCAGCACTTTAGAGAGTCCTCAGAAGACCAGGCAGCACCCACAGGAGTCCCAGGAAATGGGGACAAAGGAGTTGCAAATCGCAGCCATTGCAGCACTACACAAAGGGATCCCACGCTGCCAGAGAACAACTCAGGGAGCTGAGCGTCGCAGGATAGAGTGCTGGGGACCTGGGCTGGGTGTGCACAAAGGATTCCGTGGAGAAGTGCACAGCAGCCCTAGGAGCTGCAAAACACGCTGTGCACAGGGGTACTGTCTGGCATGGGGAGGCAAGCTCTTACCTCCACTAAATTTGGACAGTCAGGGTCACTTCGGTCCACCAACTGAGTTCCAGGATCCACGCTCGTCATCAGGAGAAGGGACCCAGAGTACCGGTTGTCACTGAAGAGAGGTGCCTGCTAAAGCAGGGAAGTGACTCCGTCAACTCCACAGGAGATTCCTTCGGTCCTTCTGGTGCAGAATGAAGACAGGACTCTCAGAGTGTGCATGACCTGGAAACTGTTGCAGTTGCTGGCAGGAGCTGGAGTTAAAGAGTTGCAGTAGCCGTCTTGGATACTTTGTTGCAGTTGTAGAGTTCCTGGAGCAGTTCTGCAGTCGGTCTGTTGGTAAAAGGTGAAGCAAAGGTTGCAGAGAAGTCCTGCTGGCGTCTTGCAAACCGAATCTGAGGAAACACCCACAGGAGAGATCCTAAATAGCCCTGAGAGGGGGATTGGTCATCCAACCAGGTAAACACCTATCAGGAGGGGTCTCTGACGTCACCTGCTGGCACTGGCCACTCAGATGCTCCCAGAGTTCCCTGACCATCCTGAAAACAAGATGGCAGAACACAGGAACACTCTGGAGGAGCTCTGGGCACCACCCCTGGGGTGGTGATGGTCAGGGGAGTGGTCACTCCCCTTTCCTTTGTCCAGTTTCATGCCAGAGCAGGGACTGGGAGTCCCTGGACCGGCGTAGACCTGATTATGCAAGGAGGGCACCGTTTGTGCCCTTCAAAGCATTTCCAGAGGGTCTGAGAGTATATCCTTCCCTTGCCGGCAACACCTATTTCCAAAGGGAGCGGGTCTAACACCTCTCTCCTAAAGGAAAAGCATTATTCTGCCTTCCTGGGATTGAGCTGCTCAAGCCCCAGAAGGGCAGAAGCCTGTCTGTGAGGTGGCAGCAGCTGGGGCTGCAGTGGATACCTCAGAGAGCTGGTTTGGCAGTGCTGGGTGTCCATGGTGGAACCCCCAGTGTGCATGGAATTGTCCCCCCAATACCAGAATCAGATTGGGGGTACCATTTCCAGTTTCTAGACACCTCACATGGCCATATTCAGGGTTACCATTGTGAAGCTACATATGTATTGACCCATATGTAGTGCACGCTTATAATGGTGTCCCCACACTCACAAAGTCCAGGAAAATGGGCCTAGGTGACATGTGTGCACCTATCCTAGTGCAGGGGTGCCCTCACACACAGGTACTATGCATCTAGCCTTCAGGGTCTGAAGTTTAGATATATAGATGACTTATAAGTAACCTGGTGCAGTGAAAATGGCTGTGAAATAGTGCTGATACTATTTCACTCAGGCTGCAAAGGCAGTCCTGAAGAAGTGTTTGTATGAGCTCCTTATGGGTGGCAAAAGATATGCTACAGCCCATAAGGATTTCCTGGAACCCAAATGCCCTGGGTACCTAGGTACCATATACTAGGGACTTATAAGGGGGGTCCAGTATGCCAATTTGGAGTGGAATATGGAGTCACTAGAATATAGTGACAAATTTAGAAACAGAAAGAGCATGAGCACTGGAGTTCTGATTGTCAGGACTCCAGTGACAATTTAGAAAACATTAAAACACACTGACAAGCAGGCCATAAATCATAAGCACTGGGGTCCTGACTAGCAGGATCGAAGTGACACAGTCAACAACACACTGACATCAGGCAGAAATTGGGGGTAGCATTCCTACAGGGTGTGCGTGTGTGTTGTGTGGGTATGCGTGTGTGTATGTAGGTGTTTGTGTATGTGCATGTGGGTGTGTGGTTACGTGTGTGTGTCGCCATCACCTGCCGCCCCGGATTTTTAAGTTGTGTATGCGTTTGTACTTTGGTTATTCCCTACAGTGTCAAGTAGGTGTGTATACTCACAGTTGTTGTCTTTGTTGCCTTCGCTGGTTCCTGAGTCGTGCAAGCAGGAGCAGTGGGAGGACTTCCACTTAAGGTTCCATGGCGGCTCCAGACTGGGATGTGTTCCTGAAGGTGAGTGTCTCCGTTTATAGAGTTGGTTTTTGCCAGATTTTTCATGGTAGTTTGACCAGGGTGGAAACCTTGGCGGTGTGCAGCCTTGTAATGTGTCTGGCGGGAACATGGTCCCCGCCGGCCTGAAGGTGTCTACCGCCGTCTGTGGTGCCTTGACCGCACTGTCGGTTCTGGCAGTAGTTTGGCTGTCCTGTGTTAGGAAGACAGCCATGCTCATAATTTGGCGGTCTTCTCTGCTGGCCCATTGGCGGTATGACCACCCCCACTGACATGGGGGTCATTGAACTGCCAAATTCGTAATGACCCCGCATTTTGTTTTACAAACCATTGTTGCATTGGAATGTTTCCCCTGGGTATAACTCGCCCAGTACCTGGTAGCCCCTCCCTCATCTGTGTGACCGTCATATCCTTACAAATGCTTCAAAATGGCTGTAAATCCCATATATTCAAACTCCATCACAAACAGCGGCTGTTTAAGAACCCTGCTAGCTATTTTTTCCAAATCTTCAGCGTCTGTTAGACACAAAAGAAAATGCATCATCCACTCTTCTAGATTACCACAGGTCCTTCTTAGTAATCGGTTTTCCCAATTGTCCTCCTCAGTAAGCCCCTAAGCAGCATGCTGAATATGAGCCGCATAATAAAACAACTCTATATTTGAAAAACCCAGCACTCCTTTCTCCTCATTTAGTTTTAATACATCCAGTGCAACACGGCTTCACCTAATGTCCCAAACCAGAAACCAACAGAGCATTCAGCTGTTTAAACATGTTGTGCCTCAAGGGGCATAAAATGTTTTGTGTATTATAGAGATGATGTTGATGGAAGGCCATTTTACAACTGCCCGAAACTCCACAGCGCGGATTTACGGCGCTTCATGCACACCACTTGTCATCCCCTCTTGCTTCAAAAGTGGCCATCAGCGTCGTCTGCCCTGTGGTAAAACTCATGTAGCTGCAGGGTCAGGACATTGGTGGACAAGATGCACTTATCAGTGCTATTCAATGCAGAGACTACAATTCCCATGTTTTTAGAGGCAGCAGCCATTTTGGGGAGTGGCAGGCCTATAAAGCCCAGCCACACCCAAACACGTTACTCACTATTTTGAAGACTTCGATGCAGTCAGACCTCGTGGGGGTTCCTCGGAAGAAGAGCAGACTTCCTGCATGGCAGATTGACTGCAAATCGGAGTATCCTTGTTTCCATGGTGAATTCAGATACGAGTAGGTCGTACTTGTAGCGGTAAGGTCTTGATGAGCCCAATCTTGAAGGGATTTGTTACTTCCAAAAGGTAAAGCACCCCTTAGCACAACGAGCAAAGCGTTTTCAGTTCTCAGAGTAAAGCAGTCTTGGTGCGACGATCAAAGCACTTCAGAGCACAGAAGTAAAGTGCCCCTTAGCACAACGAGCAAAGTGCTTCAGGACACACATGTAAAGCGATTTTGGCTCAGAAAATCAAAGCACTTCAGTCCACATGAGTAAAGCGCCCTTGGCACGGCTATCAAAGTGCTTCAGTCCACATAAGTAAAGCACCCTTGGCACAACAATCATAGCGCTTCAGTCCACATGAGGAAAGCGCCCTTGGCACGACAATCAAAGCGCTTCAGTTCACATGAGTAAAGCGCCCTTGGCACAGCAATCAAAGTGCTTCAGTCTGCATGAGTAACGCGCCCTTGGCACAGCAATCAAAGCGCTTCAGTCCATATGAGTAAAGCGCCCATGGCACGGCAATCAAAGCGCTTCAGTCCGCATGAGTAAAGCACCCTTGGCACGGCAATCAAAGCGTTTCAGTCCATATGAGTAAAGCGCCATTGGCACAGCAATCAAAGCGCTACAGTCCACATGAGTAAAGCGCCCTTGGCACGGCAATCAAAGTGCTCCAGTCCACATGAAGAAAGCGCCGTTGGCACAGCAATCAAAGCGCTTCAGTCCACATGCGTAAAACGCCCTTGGCACAACAATCAAAGTGATTCAGGCCACATGAGTAAAGCGCCCCTTAACATAACGAGCATAGCGCTTCAGATAAAACAAGTGAAAGCGCATTCTGGCATAAGGAACAAAGCGCTTCATTTTTAATAATCAAAGCGCTTCATGAACAATAAACAAGGTGCTTTTGCCCAATTAATAAAGCGCTTCAAGTTCAATGAGTAAAACTTTCAGGCCTATAGTTGTAAATGTGAAAGCATTTTTGGAGATAAGCAAATTATAGTTTCATTGTTTTTTGGAAAGCATAATATGTGAAAAGCATATTTAAGTCTTTGAGAATTTCTAGGCTGTGATCAAATGTTTATGTTATGAATGCATAGTTGTTATAGGATTGATATTCAGAGTATGACCACAGTCCAAAGCTCTTGCCATCTCTTGGTTCTGAGGTTGTAGTTTGTTCTTGTTCCATGATTCAAAGAAGGGGCTTCGCCCTCACTTCAAAAGTGGTCTCAATCTGATATATCAGAGACGCCTTTAGTCAAGAGTCTATTGATGAGTTATACTGCTATGAATGAGTATATGCGTATTTGTTCTAACCTTTTCTTTTCAGATCTCTCTCCCTGCAGTTCCCTACCCTTATTCCCTTCCCCCCGCCTGGCTTCATCATAACTCTGTGCTATAATAGCTTTCTGAGTTGGTGACGCCGGGAGGTGGGCCTTTTGTTCAGCAACGTGCAGATCCCGAGGAAAGGACACTGTGACACCAGCCTACCCATTATGGAAAGGGGGAGTGTGTTCCAAAAGCATATGGATGTGCGCAGACCACATAGTATGTTTTCTATATTGTATACGTATCATTCTCAGGTGTCAAGTGAACCATAAATCCTAGATATCAGAATTGATCCACCACGCATATTAGACCCAAGCCCAGTAGCAGTTCCTTTGCACAGTACGTCAGCATCCCCAAGGGAAAAAGTATAGTCTTGAGCCTGTTGATTTGGAAGGCTACCACCTTACTAATATTCTCCAAGTAGAGTATCAACTGCAACAATAAAGCTGTGACATGAGATAAAGAAAGGGGTCATCTGCATAGAAGAAAACTGTATGAAGGGTGTCCCCTGTTCTTATCCCTAATTATGCAGGTCTTTGCTAAGACTAATGGTTAATGGCTAAAGCGACAGGGCAAAGAACAAGGGCAAGAGCAGACACCCCTGACAAGATCCATGCTCAATATTCCAGCTGTCAGAGCACTCTTACCAACTGTAATCCTCACCCTGAGATCCTTACCAAGTAGCTAAAAACATCCACAGAACAATGGGCTGAAGCACATCACTTTGAGAATCTCCATGAGATACGCCCAGCTCAAAGTATCAAAGTCCTTCTCCAAGTCAACTGTAACCAGAGAAAGTTTTTTGTTGCTGTTCATGACCGAATTAAGCACATTGGTAAGTCTAAACAAATTCATAGTTGTGTCCTGGAACTGACCCACATTGATCATTATGTACCAACCTGTCCTATCACCTGCTGCAGCCTATTGGCCAGGACTTTACACAGAACATTGGTGACTGAGTTGATCATGGATAGTGGTTGATAAACCAGTGGGTCTGCTAGGCTCTCTTCCTCTGGTACATGATATAGGTGATGCCCTCTCACATAAAGAGAGGAATAATGCATGTCTGTTTGGCTTCTTTAAAGACTTCCAACAGTTTCCCAGGCAACTGGGATGCAAATGTCCAATAGAAATCTGTTAGGAAGCTACCACTTCCCTGTGTCTTACCCTTAGGCTTTGACTGCAAATAACTCCCTTAGTTCTTATAGGGTGACCTCTACCTTCAACTCCTCCAACTGAGCCTCTGGGATATGTGGCATGTCAAAACCAAGTAGAACAGCCTGTATTATGTCAACCAAGATGGTGTCCATATTCTGACATATGGTCTGTGGTTAACATCAGCCCTTGTCAAACCCTCCTCACTTACATAGCCATCCCAATTGGCCAGTAGGTTGACCAGTACAGAAAGGGGTGGCACTTGGGAGGTTGGGGGAGGAGATTAATGCCTGCTCCACACTAGGGTGAATGATCTCTCAGATGATTGAGAGAAGACCTGAGATTCACCTTCATGGATATGTGTTGGAGAATGTACAGATGTAATGTGGGTAATGCGTAGGCAGGCATAGAATCTCTGGTTGCTTGGCTAATGGCACAGCAGTGGCAATCCTTAGAAGGGAGTTAGGAGGATTACAGCTGCCTGGCCATGAAGTGGTCTTCTTTAAGGTTTTATATGTGGGAGCAAAAATGCCTTCCTCTTGTTCCAGTTCCTCCTCCTACAGGACCAGCTCTTCCTCCTCCTCCTCCTCTTCTTGGTGAGCAGACTGACATAAAGCTCTGAAGTCTGAATCCATCTTATGTAGGCCTGACTGCATCTTAGTTCATGGAGACCGACATCTTTCCCAACCTAAACTGGGGAAGTTGCCATATTCCATGATTTTTGGAGAGTCATTGTCATGTCTGCCTTGTAACACAGATGTCGCCAGACCTTATCTTCCTAGGAACAGTGGGATTGTCAAGTTCTTTGATCAATGACATAAATACAACAGCTGAAGCAACATTCAGCTGTGCCACATGAATAAGAACATATGCAAACATATAGGGCCTCATTATGACCCTGGCGGCCGGCGGTAAACCAGCGGTAACACCACAAACAGGCTTGCAGTGTACCGTCAGTGGATTATGGCCGTGGCGCATTAGCCATGGCCATATCGCCGGCCCCGGCAACTTACTGCCAGGCTTCTGCCACGTGGTCATAAGCACTGCTGCTCTGGGGATTATGAGTCCCCAACCGCCAGCCTTTCCTGCCATGGAAAGGCTGTGAGTAAGGGGGACTCGGGGTGCCCCTGGGGGCCCCTTACTGCCCATGCACTTGGCATGGGCAGTTTAGGGGCCCCCAGGCACAGCCCCATCGTGCATTTCACTGCCCAAAATTTGCGACGGGTGCTGCTGCACCCACTGCACATCAACATTGCCGCAAGCTCTATTAAGAGCCGGCAGCAATGTTGATGTGACTTTTCTGCTGGGCCATCGGACGGAAACACTGTTTCCGTCTGCTGGCCCAGCAGAAAAGTCATAATAGGGAGCCACCGATACCGCTGGCGGTTTAGTGGCGCCTGCAGTTTCGGCGGTCTTTCTTTAAGACCGCCAAAGTTGTAATGAGGGCCATAATCAGAGTAATGTAGTGTGAATTGATTTACCTCATGTGCATCTGGGATGTTTACCTTGATGTGCATAATCTGTGTCAAACATTCCTAAACCTATATCAGAAATTCCAATTTCTGATAAGATTTAATATATAAGGAGTGCCACTTGACCACTTGGGTAGAGAGGTCCTTTGCTCAGATTATCACTCGAGATTATGTCAGAGACAGTCTCACCTGCTGACCGTGCACTTTATACTTAGCAGATGATACATCTTGCCTCAAGACTGAATCTGATAAAGCCAAGTCCTGGAGGACGAAAGACTGGCTGCTTCCACATTGGGTGTTTGCCCTTTGCAGGAAACACTATTTTCCCGCCTCAGCTGCTAAAGACAACCTTTCTTGTGAACAAGGTATGCAGTGTGTCTCTTATCTCAAGAAACTCTAGATAGTAAATTGCTCTGCCTTTCATGCTCTGTGATAGTTAAAACAAGGCCTAATGTGTCTGTGAGAAATTGGTTGTTGGTTGACATAAGTGTAAGCCCTAGTCAAGTAACAGCCACAATCTCTGGTAGCATGAACCACAAAATGTCACTAAATTAACCTGTGATTACCCCTTGTAAGCAGTGAGGCATAACTTAGAGGCAATGTATAAAAATGTATGCAGCACACAACCAGTAATAAATTAAATACATAACACAAGAAAAACCCCATGACAATTTAGAAAAGTAGATTAACTTTTAAATCATTGTTTGGCACAAAAGAGCATAAATCCAATCAGTAGAACTCAAGTTATGAATTTTTCATGTTTTTAGTAAAAACTAGCGCTTAAAATATTAAAGCGCCAACAACTAACATCTAATTGCGCAAGACCGGGTCAAAATCTTAAAATATGTCCGACCACGATAGAGCATGGATTGGATACAAAAAGTTGATGGACCCGGTCAGGACTTACCTTCGGGCTTAGAAGAATTATAAAGAAAAATGCTCTGAGAAGGTGAAGTTCAAACGGTTAAAGATACAGGCAGTGTCATCCTCAGGGGCTGCTGGATGAAGTTGCTGTGAAGATTTCTATGTTTGGACTTGGTCACGTTTTATGGAAGTTGAAAGTCTCCAGCGGGACGAGGCAGGAGGCTGTAGCTGACGAAAGCTCCAGAAGGCTGGATATGCCTTGGGCAAAGGACCGTTGAACAGGATTTGCTGTGGACAACAATGTAGTCAGTGCTACCGTGAAGTCAGGCCAACCAGTAATACACCTTGGCTAGTTTAATGAGCAGGTTGGTCCTAGTCTTCCCTCGGTCCTCAGAAAACATTTTTAGCCAGAAATGTTTTTTAAGTCTCAAGTTTTAGATTTTAGTTATCTGGGCATTTTTAGACCACCTTCTAGGGTCCAGGACTGGAGGGGTACCACTTGGGGTGTTAGGACTCACTCAGGCTGTGCCCAGCTACTGCTTCAAGATGGTGAGATCCTGATATGTGCCTGTGCCTCTACACAGGGTGCCAGCAAACCAGCCCTTTGAGTCACTCTGGTAGTCTTGGTTTCAGGTGAAGAAGCAGGGCTGAAGCAACAGGGCAGGCCTCTGAGGGTTCAAAGCAGGCTCCAGGCAGAACATCAGTCCTTCCAGGTGTAGCAAAGCAGTCATGTGGAGTACACAACAGGTCACAGCTTCAGGTAGTTCTCTTAGAGTCCTTCCGCAGGTTCAGAGAGTGAACTGAAAAGTGGGTCTGAGTGCCCTATTTTTATTCCTGCTGCTTTCTTCTGTGGAGAAGTTTCTAGCTGTTTCTCTCTGAAGTGCTTGGGATTTATTGACTCTCCTGCCTTCTTTGAAGTGAGGAGAAGTTTCTGGATGTTTCTCTTTAAAGTGCTTGAAATTCACTGACTCTCCTGCCCTGGCTCCACCTGGCAACAGAGATAATGTGGAGGTGACAAGCCCTTTGTGTGAAGGTAGAGCAAAGCCTATACAGATGCAAGTGGGGCTGTGCCCATCTACACCCACCATCCTGCCAGCAGATGGCCCACTCAGGCTCCCCATAATCCCTCTGTTGTGTGACTGTCTGGGAGGAATTCACAAAGTCTAATTGCCAACTACACCCATTCATGTGACCCAAGGAAGGCTACAGGCACTAAATGGCTAAGAGCAGGAAAATGCCAAGTTTCTTGAAGTAGCATTTTCAAAATTATAATTTAAAATCTGACTTTCCCATTACAGAGGATTCCTAATTGCAATTTCATAGATACCAAACATGGAATGCTTATCTGTTCTCAATCAAAAGTTACCACTTATTAAATGTAATAAGGCAACACAGTGTTATCCTATAGGACATATATGCCTCACCGTGATGTAAAATGAATTTGGGTGTTTTTCACTACCAGGACATGTAAAACTTAAAAGTACATGTCAAACCTTTTACTTACAATCCACCCCACCCTAAGAGCTCCCTAGAGCACACCTTAAGGGTGACATATAAAATAAAAGGAGAGTTTAAGGTTTGGCAAGGGGGTTCCATTGCCAAAACAAAGTGGCAATTTAAAACTACATTGAGGCTGCAATGGCAGACCTGGGACATGTTTTAAGGGGTTACGTAAGTCGGTGGCACAATAAGTGCTGCAGGCCCACTAATAGCATTCAATTTACAGGCCATAGGTATATGGTATTCCACTCTACAAGGGACTTATACGTATATTAAATGTGCCAATCCGTGCAAGCCAATATTACCATGTTCAAAAGAGAGAGCATAAGCACTTAGCACTGGTTAGCACTTGTAGAGTGCACATAAGACCAACAAAATCAAATTCAGCAAAATAAAGAAGGCGTGAAGGCAAAATCTATGGGAACAACCCTGCAGAGAGGGCTAGTTCTAACAGTGTCATAGTGCTACCCTAACATTCGCAAATTTCAGGGCCAACTTGAAAGTCATTAAAATATGTATAAGAGTATGCTGATATACTGAGCATGGTGCCAACAGGTATGTGGGAAAAAAGACATACAGCTACCCTGTCACTCATAAATAAAGAGACTAGCTCCTTAGGAAAAAGAGCAGAGATTGAATTTACATGTGTGTACCATCCTTCTCCTTTGTCGTGCCAGTCCTGGGTTTGTAGCACTGCTAATTACAAAAGTCGATGTGGTGGCAGGTGGTGGAGGGGCAACAAAACAGGACTTTTAAAGTAAAACAAAATACTATGTATAGTAGTATACATGAGAAGGTGGAATTTAAGTACAATGAAAATATGACAAAACACATTGACATCTCTGTTTTAGATACAAAAACATTTGAGAACCATCCTCTATAGTTTGTTATTAAAAGACCTGGGAAAACACACATTGCCATTTCTGTGTTGGATACTAAAACAAGTGAAAATAATCCTCTATAGGGTGTTTGTAAATTTGTTTGCTGAAGGTCTCACCTGTCTGTGTAGATGGTTTGGATTGTAAAACTAGGGTGGGCGGTAAACTGCACTCTGCCGGCATAGTCTGCGGAGCTTTTTGCCACTTTGTGCTACCCTTGGAGTGCTGAGTTCGGCAAGAACTCTGCCAACTGCCGAGAGGTGGAATTTACAGGCACCCAGTGTCTTTGTCCTGCTGGTGAGCGAATCACTTATTCCAATGTTATCAATGATTCCTACTGCCTCCTAAAAGGGCTGTGCTGCACACTCACTACCAGCAGGGGGAACGTTCCATGCAGGCCCCAGCTCCTGCCAAGAGATGCCCATCTTGCATTCATGAGACTTTGGCTTCCATTGGAAGTGCTGCAGCCCAGACACCATCCAACTGGCTCAAAGGCTGGTGGCAGCATGGCAGAATGGCTCAGAATAGAGAGAAGCTGGGTACTTGGAGCTGCTCATTAAATATGAAGATGTTCATTAGTGGTGTAAATTTAAAAAACTAAAAGGTTTCTGCTGCAGCCGCCCAGCAGCCTGGCTGAAATCCACGACATTGGTCCACACTTCGCACGAGACCCTCCATGAGCTTTACCGTGCTCCCTCGCCCACCTTCATAGATTGTGTTTGCAAAATATGGGAAAGGTGCACGTGAACAATGTAGTGGTGCTGGACAACCCATCTCCCTTCAACAACCCCCCTCCAGTTTGAAATCACATTTGGGTACATAGAGGACTTCTCCGAATGTCTGTGTGCTTTCCCAGTGGATGGTGAGTCATAGACTGCCTTTGGGGATTGCGATTCGTAGTATTGGAGGGGTGACCAATTGAATTACACAGGACTGGTTCTAAAAGTGTGCAACCTTGGCAGAATGCATGGTGCACCCGCTGTAGTGCTTTAGAAGTTGGAGAGCAGGCAGAGTACAGGAAAGAGCAGGGAACATCCTAACTTTGTCTTGCTGTCTGTCGTTGCTGTGATGGAGCAACAGGCATGAAACACTTGGGCTTATTAAATAATGATATTCACTGTTTCAGGAGCTCTGGAGAAAGAGTTCTGTAAATTTAAAAAAACAAAAATGTGAGCTGCTACTGCAAACTGCAAAACATGTTTCATTCAGGTGTACCTAAGACCGTAGAGCTGATATGCTTCAGGTGTGTGTTTTTCACGGACGACTCTCAGAGAAAGCTATTTCTCTTCTATCAGTTCTCTGGGCAATACAGCAAGTTCGGTTTGTCAGAGGAGCAAAGTCTCAATGACAATGTGACATTACACGCCTCTCACGCTGAAAATGGGGGCAGCGGTATATCACACGGGGTGTAAACACCTCACTGCTCCTTTCCAACAGGCTTCTGGATAACTTCCACTTCCCACATTCCCAAATACACGCCCCATTGATAGAACTCTGGTGGAAGTGAGTCTGGGAGTAAAAAGTGCGCACCCCAACCTATGTTTAGGGATCCAGAGAGTTGTGCAGAATGCAGGGCCGGGCAGAGCTCCGCAGAATCACACTGAGTTTTTATATAACTCAGCTGAATTCCGTGGAGTAAAACTCCTCAAGTTTCACCCACCCCTATGTAAAACCTGCCCTCTGTGTTGCCCTGCTGTAGTGACACTGAGGGCCAGATGTAGCAAACCATTTGCGACTCGCAAACGGCGAAAATCGCCGTTTGCGAGTCGCAAACGTGGGTTTGCCATGCAGAAATGCATATTGCGAGTCGTTACCGACTCGCAATATGCATTTCCGACTCGCAAATAGGAAGGGGTGTTCCCTTCCTATTTGCGAGTCGCAGTGGAATGCAATACCATTTGCGACCGCGTACGCGGTCGCAAATGGCATCGCAGTTACCATCCACTTCAAGTGGATGGTAACCCACTCGCAAATTGGAAGGGGTCCCCATGGGACCCCTTCCAGTTTGTGAGTGGACCCAAAAATATTTTTTCAGGGCAGGGAGTGGTCCAAGGGACCACTCCCTGCCCTGAAAAAATACCGAAACAAAAGGTTTCGTGTTTTTTTTAAGTGCAGCTCGTTTTCCTATAAGGAAAACGGGCTACACTTAAAAAAAAAAAACTGCTTTATTTAAAAGCAGGTCACGAACATGGAGGTCTGCTGACGTCAGCAGGCCTCCATGTTAGCGAGTGCCTATACTCGCTATGGGGCCGCAATTTGCGACCCACCTCATGAATATTCATGAGGTGGGTCATTGCGACCCCATAGCGAGTCGCAGTCGGTGTCTGAGACACCGTACTGCATAGCAATTTGCGACTTGCAAATTGCGAGTCGCAGGGACTCGCAATTTGCAAGTCGCAAATTGCCGATTTGCTACATCTGGCCCTTACTCCTAACTTGGTTAAGCCAATCATTCCATCTGTATGATAACATGTATACGTTTTTAGTGCTAGTGTTACTGGGTATTTAGGAGGGTATATATGTGATGTATGACAAACAAAGCAGGTGTGAGTAAAGGAGAGTGCTGTCAGTTTGTTTTGATAGTGATAGAGTCATAGCTGCCACATTTTCAAGGTCCATGTGTGAGTAGTTATGCCAGTGTCATTTTTAACTTTTATTTAACCCATTATAAACCCGGACTACAAGTCCCATAATTCAAAGAAAATACTGGGACTGCCTTATCTTCTCACACGTGGACCCAGGAAATATGACAGCTATGGAGAGTAGAGGAGAAGGGACGGGGGTTTATGATCTTAGCTGGCACTACATTTGTGTTATCCTGATGTGACAGCCCATATAACAGGTGAGGTTGAATGGTGGAGACAACATCCTTCAATAAGGGGTGAGATGTTGACGGGGTCCAGTTGGTACCCCAGGAAGAACTTTCACCAGCTGAATCCTGTAGAACTTCTCCTTCACCTGCCTCTTCTCATCTTGCCATGTTTCACTAATGTCCCTAAACTCAGGGCCTTCTCTCCCAATGCATTGATAGAATCTGTGACCTCCTACCATAAGGCTGCCTTCTGGGTTCCATTGAGGGAGAATGGAGGCAACCCATGTAGTTGTTTGTAGTTTGTAACCACAGATTTATCTACAAACAGTCTCTCCTCCTCAATGAAATGTAATTTCCTTTTTACACACGTAAATTTACTCACAAAAATAAGTTAACTTTGTGCATTGCTCCAACAGTGATAATACATGGGAAGGCTTGATGAAGGAATTCATTGCCAGTACTTGTAGCTGTTACCGAAAATAAACCTTGCAGTATATTATGTTAAACTTCTTCTTAAAATGCATGCCATATTATTATTTAATACGTACCTATTCACATTTCTAAAAAGAAATATTTCCTTAGAAGCATTGTATATCAACATATGTCAAAATAGTCTGCACCCTGTGATACAATTATATATTACACAAAGCTAATGTATTAATATTATATTTAACACAAATACAGCTAAAAACTGGCCTAAAAAGGATCAATAAAAAGCAAGGACAATCAGTGCTAGTCTATGGGGAATCCAGCATGCAGGTATCATGAATGTAAACCATAAAGATCTTTTTGTATCAGTAACAACCAAACGATAACAGCAGCTTAGGACGATAGGTGTGACATTGTATATATATATATAGAAGAGTTAACAGAGTATTTAGTAGCATGTGCCTCCACTCCTTTTTTGATGGCGCAGATGGTAATAAAATGGGCATCAATAAGTTGTCATGCTTAGGGGCAGTTTTAAGAGCCCCTTGCACCATATTTCGGCACATAAGCATCATTTTGTTGGTGCTTATGTGACAATATTATGATAAAAATGCTGCACTATATTTACAAAGCGGCGCAATGCATGCATTGCACCACTTTGTAACCCCTTGCACCACGTTTTGGCTGCACCAGGCCTAATGTATTCAAGGGGGCGTTCCTCCGTTGGGGGGCAAAAAATGGTGCAAAGAATCTAAAAGATTTCTTTACACCATTTTTTGCAGCATTTTTAATGCCTGCTCAGCGCAGGCATTAAATAGGGGCACACCATTGGTTATAACGGACCCCTGTGTACTGTTCAGGGTTAGCGCCAACATTTTGGTGCTAGCCCTGAACAGGACAGAAATAGCATAAAAAATTCTGATGCTATTTCCCCCCTACCTTGCGCCATGGTGCACCGTATTTTAAAAACGGCGCACACATGGTGGAGGTAGGGGGGCACTAAGGGGCTCAAGGAAAGTCAATCAATCAATCAATCAATTTGTAAAGTGCGCTACATACCCGTGAGCGTTTCAAGGCGCTGGGGGGGGAGGGTGCTGCTACTGCTCGAAGAGCCAAGTCTTGAGGAGTTTTCTGAAGGAAAGAAGGTCCTGGGTCTGTCATAGATCCGGTGGGAGGGTGTTCCAGGTCTTGGCGGCGAGGTACGAGAAAGATCTGCCGCCGGAAGATTTGCGTCAGATGCTGGGGATGGAGGCGAGGGCGAGGTTAGCGGAGCGGAGATGCCGTGTGGGGGTGTAGAAGCTGAGTCTGTTGTTCAGGTATGATGGTTCGGTGTTGTGGAGTGCCTTGTGTGCGTGGGTGAGGAGCTTGAAGGTGATCCTCTTGTTGACGGGGATCAAGTGAAGGTCTCTTAGGTGGGGGGGGTGATGTGGCAGTGGCGAGGGATTTTGAGGATGAGTCGGGCGGAGGCATTTTGGATGCGTTGGAGGCGTTGGAGGAGTCTGGATGGGATACCAGTGTAGAGGGCGTTGCCGTAGTCGAGTCTGCTGCTGACGAGGGCCTGGGTTACTGTTTTTCTTGTTTCTGTTGGGATCCATTTGTAAACTCTGTGAAGCATGCGGAGGGTGTTGTAGCAGGAGCAGGAGATGGCGCTGACCTGCTTTGCCATGGAGAGTGAGGAGTCGAGGGTGAAGCCGAGGTTTTGTGCGCTGTAGGTGGGTGTCGAGGGGGGGCCCAGCATGGACTGCCACCATGAGTTGTCCCAGGCGGAGGGGGTGCCCCCAAGGATGAGGACCTCTGTTTTGTCTGAGTTCAGTTTTAGCCGGCTGTCTCTCATCCAGTCGGCGATGGCTTTTAGTCTCTCGTGGATGTTGGTTTTGGCGGTGTGCGGGTCCTTGGTGAGGGAGAGGATGAGTTGGGTGTCGTCGGCGAAGGAGATGATGTTGAGGTTGTGCTGACGGGCCACTTGTGCGAGGGGGGCCATGTAGATGTTGAACAGCGTCGGGCTGAGGGATGAGCCCTGGGGTACGCTGCAGATTATGTTGAAGGCTTTGGATTGGTACCAGGGGAAGCGGACGCTTTGGGTTCTGCCGGCGAGGAAGGATGCAGTCCATTCGAGGGCCTGGTCCTGGATTCCTGCTGCGTGGAGGCAGGATTTTAGGGTGTGGTGACAGACGGTGTCAGAGGCGGCTGATAGGTCAAGGAGGATGAGGGCTGATGTTTCTCCATTGTCGAGGTGGTTTCTGATGTCGTCTGTGGCGGCGAGGAGGGTGGTTTTAGTGCTGTGGTTGCGTCTGAAGCCGGAATGGGAGGGGTCGGGGATGCTGTTGTCTTCGAGGTGCCGAGTTAGCTGAGTGTTGACGATTTTCTCGATGACCTTCGCCGGGAAAGGGAGCAGAGAGATGGGCCAGAAGTTTTTCAGGTCCTTGGGGTCCGCCTTTGGTTTCTTGAGAAGGGCATTGATTTCGGCGTGTTTCCAGCTTTCCAGGAATCTTGCAGTTTCGAAGGAGATGTTGATGGCTTTCCGTAGGTGTGGTGCGATGGCTGTGTCTGCTTTTTTGAAGATGTGGTGTGGGCAGGGGTCTGATGGTGATCCAGAGTGGATGGAGTTCATGGTCTTGCAGGTTTCGTCGTCGCTGATGTTGGTCCAGGAGGTCAGTCGGCTGGAGTGGGTGGAGTTTGTGGTGGGTGGGGTAGGAGCGTCCGGAGTGTGAGGGGAGTTGAAGCTGTCGTGGATGTCCATGATTTTTTGGTGGAAGGCGGTTGCTAGGGCGTCGCATAGTTCTTGGGAGGGGGTGATGTCGTTGACGGTGGTGTTTGGGTTGGAGAGTTCTTTTACGATGCTGAAAAGTTCTTTGCAGTCGTGGGCGTTGTTTTCTAGGCGGGTTTTGAAGGAAGATCTTTTTGCTAGCCTGATGAGTTGGTGGTGTTTGCATGTGGCATCCTTGAGTGCCGTGTGGTTGTCTGGAGTGCGTTCGAGTAGCCATATTTGCTTGAGTTTTCGGCAGTGGCGTTTGGAGGCTTGGAGGTCGTCGGTGAACCAGGTGGCTTTTTTGTTGATGTGGTTGTTGGAGGGTTTTCTGAGTGGAGCAAGGTGGTCGGCGCAGTCGTTGATCCATAGCTTGAGGTTGTGTGCCGCGATGTCAGGTTCGGTGGGGTTGACGGGCAGTTTCTGGGCTAGGGTGTTGGTTAGTTGAAATTCGGTGACTTTGCCCCATCGGCGGCGTGGTGGTTGTTCGGTGAGGTGGTGTTCCGTCTGTTTCTTGAAGGTTAAGTGGATGCAGTGGTGGTCGGTCCAGTAGAGTTCGGTGGTATGGTTGAAGGTGACGTGGTTGCTTGTGGAGAAGATGGGGTCAAGGATGTGACCGGCTGTGTGGGTGGGTGTGTTGACGAGCTGTGTGAAGTCAAGGTTGGCGAGGTTTTCGGTCAGGGTGGTGGAGTTGGTGTCATTGTTGTTTTCGAGGTGAAAGTTCAGGTCCCCGAGGAGGATGTAGTCCGTGGAGGCGAGTGCGTGGGTGCTGGCCGGTTCGGCGATGGCGTTGCTGAAAGGTGCCCTGGGGGTCTATTGATGAGTGTTCCTCTGAGCGTGGTGATGGGGTCGGTGCGGACTTGGAAGTGAAGGAGTTTGGCGGCGCTGAAGGAGTCGTCCAGGGTGGTTTTGACTTCGAGGGTGGCTTTGTGGACGATAGCTATGCCTCCTTCGGTTCTGTTGGTGCGGTCACGGCTAGCGACTTTGTATCCGTTCGGGATGGCTATGGCGATGTCGGGTGCTGAGGAGTCGTTCCACCAAGTCTTGGTTAGAAAGGCCACGTCCAAGGAGGTGGAGTCGAGCAGGTCCCAGACTTCGATGGCGTGCTTGCGTGCTGAGCGGGTGTTGAGGAGTATGCAACGGAGGTGGTTGGTCTTGATCCTAGGAGGTTTGTGGGCTCTGTTGCAGGTGAAGCTACAGTTGTGGCAGGAGAAGGGTCCGTGCGTGCTCTTTGGAGAGGCCTGGAAGCAGGTGGTGTCTCGGCTGGTGTTGAGTGCGCGGAGGGTGTTGGTGTGATAGTGAATGCTGACGGGGTGGCTGTTGCCGGGGCCAGGGATTCTGGCGCTGGACGCGGTCCAGGCACTGACAGGCGCAGACGGGCTTGCCGTAGCTGCCATAAGAGGAGGGGAGGGTGGGAGTGGCAGCTGGGAGGCAGGAAGGCCTGGCGAATGAGAGGGCTGAGGGATGGGGACGCAGGGGACGCAGCGACGGGAAAACCAGCAGCAAGGAAACAGTGAGAAGGATGGGGGAGGTGGGAGGGGCCTCAGGGGACGCAGCAACGGGAAAAACAGCAGCAAGGAAATGGTGAGAAGGAGGGGGAGGAGGGAGGGGCCGCAGGGGATGCAGCGGCGGGAAAAACAGCAGCAAGGAAATGGGATGGAGGTGGCGCGGAAGGCGGAGCGGGGAGCGAACTGCCTGCAGAAGCAGGGTCAAAGGTTGCTGTGCCACTTTTTTTTAATCTGGCACTTAGTGTTTCATAGTTGTATATTCCTTGTTCTCTTAGTGTTTTTAAGGAGTGGCTTCTTAGTGCTAGTGCAGTAAGGACGTCTATGAAACCATAATTAGACTTTGGTATATCAGTGTCAAACGACTCAATATGATAGTATGAAATGTAAGACGGATTAACAAAGAGTCAGCCATTAAGATAACATACTTTGGGGGTTATTACAACTTTGGAGGAGGTGTTAATCCGTCCCAAATGAGACGGATATACCACCAGCCGTATTACGAGTTCCATAGGATATATTGGACTCATAATACGGCTGGTGGTATATCCGTCACTTTACCGTCACTTTTGGGACGGATTAACACCTCCTCCAAAGTTGTAATAACCCCCTTTGTCTTTGCACTACTTTATTTCCACAAAAAGTAATTGCTAAAGGCTACAAACTCTATTTTGCACCTTCTTATTTTCACAAGAAGTTATCTGTTATGGTTAAGAAGTCAGTATCCATTGCATTGCTTTGGTAAGATAAATCAGTGGAATCACCAGGTTCTTGCTTTTGCTAGACCACTATAGTATGAAGATTCTGATTAGAGCAATAGAGCAATAATATGATAACCAAGGGAGTAGACAAGCCATTAATGAATCTGACCACTTCTTATATTAAAGTGATTGACCTCGTACATTGACTGTAAGCAAAACTATTGAATGTTTGTTCAAAGCTGTAGTGGTAATTCTTTCCTAAATACCATTCTTCCTTGTTACTATTTAAACTGCCTAATCCACCCACCCGCCAGATGATTATGCTGTATACAGGAATTGTTAGCAATGGGTTTTATGTGGCTTCCTAAGGCTTGGGGCAGGGGACCACATGCTCCCTCCCCTATTATTATTCTTTGGCCCTGGGGATGGGGTGCTAGGGGCCCATTTGGGCTTGTGGAGGAGGACCACACACACCCCTTCCCTAAAATAATTGTTTTGGCCCCTGGGAATGGGGTGCTGGGGGCTCATTTGGGCTTGTGGAGGGGGATCACACACAACCCTTCCCTAAAATATTTGTTTGTGGCCCCTGAGGCTGGGGTCCCTGGGGTCCCTTAAAGCTCAGGAAGGAGGCTACATCAATCAATCAATCATGCACCCTCCCCTATAGTTGATTTATGACCCACGGTTACAGGGGCCCTGGGCCCATTTGGGTTTGTGGGGGGGGGGCATGTGCCCCCCCAAATCTAAATATGTTTGGTACAAGGGAATAGGATCACCAGGTCTAAAAAAAAAAACTGTTCTTTTCTAAGAAATATGGTTCTGGGAAAGGGGGTCCCTGGGGCCTTTTAAGGGCTTGAGGAGGGGGCTATATGGCCCCCACTGTTTGTTATGGAATGTAACACCAGGGGATAGGAGGATCCCCAGGGCCTCTTAAGGTTCAGGGTGGGGGTGGCCACATGCCCCCATTATTAGTTGTTGGCCCTGGGGCGTGTGGTCCTTGGGCCCATTTGAGTGCAGAGGCGGCACATGCCCTCTCCCTAAAAATAACTATTTTGGCCCGAGGGATGTGGCCCCCAGGGCCTCCTAAGGCTCAGAGTCGGAGCTGTGCACTCTTTTCCCCTATAGTTATTACCCCTCAGGATGGGCTTCCTGGCCACATTTGGACTCTGGGAGGTGGGCCATGTGCTCCCCTACCCTAATATATCTGTTTTGCCCTAGGGTATGGGGCTCCTGGGTTCTATTGATTTCAGAGGGGGGCTGCATGGCCCACCTCTCCTTTTCTAAGAAATTCAGCCCGGTGCATGTAGTCTCCAGGGCCTATTAAGCCTCTAGGAAAGGGCTGTGTGCCCCCTCCCCTATATTTAAGTTATAGCCCCAGGGATGTGTTCCATGGGGCCACTATTGGCTCAGGGAGAGTGACTGTGTTTGATATGTGGTTGGCCACATGGCCTGTCGCAAGGCAGGCCCTGTGGTCAACCCCCCCACTGTGCACAGCCGAAATCGTGTGAGGCTTAGGTGGGTTTGTCTACATGACCAGGCCTGTGGTCAGGCCCTGCAGTCAGGCCCTGTGGGGTTCGCTGCTTGTAGGGGCTGGATTTGCAGCAAGGCTCTGGCACCAACTCCCTGCTGTGCACGGCTTAAGGCCATGTGCAGTGGGTGGATTGGCATGTATGTATGGTAGCAAAATACTACTTTACTTTAAAATAATTCTAGATAGTCACTGAAAAAAGAAAGGCTAAAGTAATGTTATAGTTAAGTGAGAACTTTAGTGACAACGTATCATTTTAGACATCCAAAATCACTGAAATTCACCAGTTATAGTTAGTTCTGGTAACTATAACTCATGCCCTCAGGTAACTATAACTCGCACTCTCTCCATGCCCTGGTAATTGCCCCACATATTCCATCACTGACAATATCACTGCAACATTCACAATGAAATTATTGCTAAGAAAACTGTGCATGACATGGCATACATATATATGTTTCTGTAGGATTTCCACACAATGCCGATCACTTCCACAAGTGCTCCGGTGCCATTCCCAGACTGTGGAGCCCATAGTAATGTTGTAGAAGAAAAGCAATTATGGGCACTCCTCACGCCGAAGAAAAGATCCAGTTTATTTGTGATGTCTGCAACAACGCATTTTGGCTATTACGTCCTTTCTCAAGTGTGGGTTCTATCTACCTTTGAAAACAAGTAAATGTAAATTAGCACTTGTATAGCGCACTACTCACCCGTTAGGGTCTCAAGGCGCTGTACTCATACCGCTATGGAACCCCTCCTGGCTTTTCCCTGTGAGGCACCCACTCCTGAGCACCCCCAGGGTGAAGCCAGGCATCCAAGCGCTGTTGGGGCCGTTGTGGAGATTAAGCAAGCTATTGCCCAGAGTTGCAGAGTGGGACCCATGAATTAGATTAGGCACCGAGGTGAGAATTATCTGGTCAAGGGGAATTGAGCCCAAGACCTGCCAAAGCGGGACTTGAACCCTGGTCTTGAGCCAGATCTCTGCTTCAGGGTCTGCCGCTCTAACCATTGAGCCACACTTCTCCGAGTAGTACAAATGAATCACAAAACTTAAAAAAATAGTAAACAGACCATGTTAAAACAGAACCAAAACAAAGACATCAATATGTGTGAAATACATTCCTATTAAGGCTGTGCTAGAGATTGTGGGAAGCATGAGCACTATTTGATGAGAATAGTGAGATTGGAGTAATTGTGGACCAAGAGACAGTGGTGAGAACTGGGTAGAAAACGATTAAGCTTGTAATTATTTGTCTTCTACAGTGGCCTTGCCATGCACAGGTTTCTCATCAATAATCTTATTGCAAATGTTGCAGTGATAATATCAATGATGCCATAGAAGATGTCATCAATGTCAATGATGTAATATGTGGGGTAATTAGCAGTGCATTGTGGATGCATGAGTTATAGTTACCTTAGGGCAGGAGTTATAGGGCCAGATGTATGAAAATGTAAAAGACTTCATAGATATTGCTTTTTAAGAACTGCAAAATGCTATGGACAAATATATCGATTTCCTAACAGCGATTCCAACAAATTAGGAATTACTGTTAGGAAATCGGTATTAAGAAATCCCATTGCATTTTAGTCAATGGTCCGGTTTTGCATTTCCTAAATAGTGATTTCTTATTAAAAATCACTAATTAGGAAATGCAAAACCAGGGATGGCAATGGAAAAAAGGCCCCCTTGGAGCATCCCAAAAATAGGGGTGTACCTATAGAGCACACTTTTGCCTAAGGGGCATGTGTGGGCTCTATTGAAACACCTTGGGGTGTTGTTTTTTTTTATTGCACCAGGTTACCACTGACTTCATATCGCATTTTGGAAAGGCATGGTACATCAGAATAGGAAATGCAAATAGGAAATCCCTATTTGTATTTCCAAACCGGGGAATCACAAATTGTGATTTCTACAGCGTAGAAATCACAATTTGCAGTTCCTGAAAGGGCTTTGTACATTAGAAAAGCCCAGTTTGCATTTCTTGATGGACCGAAATACTAATTCAGACCTTTAAGAAATACAAACAGGCGTTGCACATCTGGCCCAAGGTTACTTAAAATAACTCTAAGTATAAAAGCTGAATTGCTATGGTTTTGTGCATGTAAATTCAGAACCTAACTATACCATCACTCCAGCCTTTGTTTTTTTCAGTGAATTTCTAAGTTTTTTAAAATGCTAATTCCTAACTATAATATCCTTGTTACTTTTTTTTTCAGTGAATTCCCATATTTTTGTTAATGCAGCGGGGGTTGGCAGCAGGGCCGTGCAGCCATTCTCGGCATGCATCTAGCCCCAAGGCCATGCACTGCCTTCAGCTTAGAGTGGTGGGGGCAGTGGGGGTTAACTGTCGCCAATCCCCTGCATACATCTAAACTAGCACTTTTGGCTGTGCAGGGTGGGCATTAGTCACAGGGCCTGCTGCCAAACCCCCAAATGCATCTAACCCTGTGCCATGCTCAACCAAAGGGCAAAGGGGTTGGCCACAGCACCTGGCCTGCCACCAGGCATTTCAGCCATACCCTACTAGGCACCATTGGAGAGGCTGTAGTATAATTTCTGTGAAATGAGCATCGGTGTCACAATGCATCCTGACCTGCTTATTTGTCCAAACAGAGGCCACAGTTTTGCGTAAAATATCTACCCAACTGGAGTACTTTCTACTGGCTAATTTGTAAGTGCTACCTCATTGGGTAAATGTATAGTGTATCCACCCTACAGTTGAGTAAAGGACCCCAAGGTAAAGTCTCCAGTGCCCTTGTGTGTCCATAATTTTGGCAATGTGATTGTTCCTTGAGCATCTTCATACTGATAAGATGAATCCTGGTGCAGAGAACACGCCGAGACTACAAAGAGTTGAATCTCAAACAAACAAGTGTATTTCCTCTTAATTAAATCTAGTAAGTGCTTCTTTGTTTGGTGGAGATGTGCTCATATTCCTCTGCTTCAAGAACGTGTCTCCAAAATTGGCAGGAAACGAGGACTCTTTAGTAAACTGCCTATCATCCTGGTAACAGGCAGGAAGAAGTTGCATATCACTAACATGTATGTAACGGGGCCAAGGTTCTTCCTACCGTATTGCCCCTGCATGCATGGCTTGTTTTTTTCCTGCTACCACCAGCTGGGAACAGACTTACAGTTTTCTTTCCCTTGGTAGGAACTGTCAAAGCTCCTGCCAAGTGAAAACAAACTATTATCTCCTGAGTGGGTACCTCAGGAGATAGAGAGCCAGTCTTTGGGGTGGTGGTCCCCAGGGCCATTATTGGCTCCAGGAAGGGGCACCACGTGGTCCTCCTTTCAGTTTGCATGGGCTGCCCTGGGGAGGTGGTGATCCCAGGCGCTATATATAGCCAGGAGGTCGGGCCTGCAGCCCCCTCCCCTTTAATTTTCATTTCTGGCCCCAGAGAGATGGTGGTCTCCAGGGCCCACTATGGCTTTGAGGGGGTCCATGCAGTCCCTCGCCAATAAATTAAGTACACCTGGGGAGGTGGTGGTCCCTGGGACTATTTTCATTGTACAGAAGGGGTGTCCGCATGGCTGCCCTCCATTTTTTTTTAAAAGCCCTTGAGAAGTGGTGGTTGCAAAGGCACTAATGAGCCTGTGGAGCTGGTCTGTGCCACCCCCCTTCAGTATACACATAAAGCACTGGGGAGGTGATGGTCCCCGGGGCTCAAAATACCCCGAGGAGGGGGGCCTCATGTGCTCCCTCCCTACTTTTTTTTATATGCCTCCACAACTCGGCCCATCTTGGGCTGTTTAAAAAACCTGTACGGGAACCCATGCTCGTTTTTTTTACAGGATCTGTGGATCCACCGCAGTTTCTGTAGAAAAATTAAAACAATGCTTTTTTCCCTGGTGCGGCCCCAGGGCGACCCCAGCACCTTAGGGTATTTTTACCCTGACCCCTTTTCTTTATTCTTATGTTTTTCTTGGGACTCCACTGAGTCCGAGTACCAAAATGGCTGCCAACACTTCTTCATTGAAGTGTTAGCAGCCAGTCATATAGTCATATATCTGCAAAGAGATGTCTGATTCGAGGCGGATCCGCATCCCTAGATATCTATATTTGTTTTTCCTTTACTAACTCCAAAACTACTGAACAAATTTACACCAAATCACAAAATGCACACTTTCTGGATCAAGACCTAGGTTTCTGACAAATTTGGTGAACTTACGTCCAGTGGTTCGGGCTGTAGTTGTGTCTAAAATCTTTATGGGAAATTGCATGGGGAAAACATTTTCTGGGAACTAACTTTTTCTCAGCCCCCTCTTGAGGAACTACCCAAAAACTTTCAAGACAGCAACTGAAGTGAGTGGCAGACTAGTTATGAAAATTTTGTGAAGAGTGGTCAAATGGTGCCAAAGTTATTGTCATAATAAAAACTACTTTTCCTATGGAAAACAGGTCCTAACTGTATGACTGCCAGTAGGTAATATATATATATATATATATATATATATATATATATATATATATATATATATATATATACAAATAGAAAGATAGACCCTGGCTCCAGCCCACCACAAGCAGCCTGCCAACTCCCCGCCTCACAGGCCTTTGACCATGCGCTGCATGGGGTTGGCCATAGGAGAGGTTGGATGCAGGGTGACAGGCATGCACAATAGGGTGTGGGGAGGGACTGCTCTTACCACAGACACCTCTACACAGGGTTGTAGGTGTGCAGAGTAAGGTGTGTGGAGGGATGGGCCCCTCTGCTCACACTTCTTTCTGGGCAATGACTGTGCACAGTGGAGTGCGTGGGAAGGACTGGCCTGTCTGATGAGTCCTCCTCCCAGAATGACAGGTCTACGTAGTAGGGTATGCTAATGGACTGGCCTCTCCATTTTTTTGCACATTCATGGAAAAGTCTAGTTCTAGTTTTCTGCAAAGTCCTGCAAAATTTCTATATTTTTTTTAAATAATTTACATTTTGCTTCACCATACTGCCAATGCTATCACAGACTGTCTCTCAATTACTATGGGGTCAGGATGCCTTTACCCTGCCTTATATATAGTTTTGTTTGATAATTTTCATAACACCAGGATTTTTCCCCATATTTAGGATTGGTGACCATTTCATTTCTGTTTCTCCATCAATTATCTATCAGAGTGCAAGCTTCCAGCGGACTTCTGGGAGCATCTAGCTCATGTGAAAGCCAGAAATCCAATGAGGGAAAAAGCACTCTCCACCAATCACATTACTTGATTTTTGATTTTACAAGACCACAAGGCTCTCGTGAGATTCTTGTGAACCAAACCACCCAGATATACATATACTTTTGAACCTTAATTCTAAAAACAATTGAATGGATTTACATCAAACAAAAAAGCACACTTTTTGGACTACAATCTAGCTTTCTGCCAAATATGATGCAATGCCATTCAGCTGTTTTACCTGTAGTCCTTTCCAAAAAACCCTACGGAAATTGTATGAGAATATTGCATTTTTTACTCCCCTCCCATTTTTCTTAGCCCTGCTTATAGATCATCCTGAAACTTTCCAGGAGGGAGCTGAGGAAAAAAGAGCACTCTTTTAGAAAGTTTTGTGAAAGTTGAAGGTTATTAGCAAACCAAAAAATCCAATTCCTATGTAAACATAGTTCTAGCTATAACTACCCTTTTGGCGGCTGCATATATACATGTGTGTGTGTGTGTGTGTGTGTGTGTGTGTGTGTGTGTGCGTGTGTATGTCTGTGTTATTAAGGGTGTTTAATTAGAAGGGGAGCTTTTATGTGGGATAAGATTCTTTAACTTCAGATGCATTATATAGATTCAATTCTTCTTGGCATATCTCAAAGATGAGTTTACAGAGTCTAACAAATTTGGAAAAGAAAAGGAAGAAATCTTGGCTAACCAGGTGGTAGCTAAAATTCTTCTAGACTGCATGTGCTCCTTACATAAAAAGATCATCCAAAATTAAATTGATAAATTAGTAAGCATTAGGGAACTCATCAGGACCTAACAGCAGAACTAGACAATTAATTTGCTAGAACGGGCACTGTACTTAGGTCCTAAAATGCCCTACTGGACCTAGGGACCTATGGAAATATTATAGGCACAAAAACATCTCAAATGATTAAAATTGAGAAGAAAAAAAACTTTAAAATTACATTTGTTATTTGTCTTTAGCTGGATCAGTTTTATAAAACCTATTGATTATAATACATATATAGATGTTAAAGTTTAAGCACATGCATTTTTCCCCTGAAATAAGTAGACAACAAGCAACATGTGGGTCAATACGACATAACACCAATAAATTCAATGTAATATTTTTATTGTGCATCTAGATTACAAGCATGTTGGAAGGCTTTGTTTTTGATGATGCTTACAGCTGTAAAATCTATAGTGAAAACCTGGGCTATGATAGTATTACAAACTACTAATATTTATGGAAATTGTTGTAGAAAATGTTTAATACGTTTTTAGGATAATATGAATAATCAAGAATTAATAATAGGCAAAAGCATAACTGACCCAGACAATATTGAGTTGTGGATAACCAAATTAAAGGTAATTATTTTATCTTTGCTTTATAGGTGTGAAATCAAAACACCAGTGCATGATCTACTACCCTATAACCTTCATGTTTACTGCTCATTCTAACTGTGATCACAAATGTGGCCAACTTTAAGGCGGGGTGCACTTTAACTCCCAAGACATACATCTTCTATATTTGCCTTTCTTTTTTACATTCTTGTTACTTATGAAGACCATGTACAAGATCTTTCATGTGCTCATGTATGCACCTGCTCATGTTCAAGATGAGAGGTTAGTCATTGGATAGATACTAGAAACTGTTTCTGAATGGGTGTAAATTTACATCCTGTGACCTCGCCAGGAGATTTTTTCTCCATTGACAATGTAGGGGGATCCTCTTGTCAGCTCGCTCAGTGATGGATAATATTTGAAATAAATACTGTCCATAGTCACCTCAATAGTAATATATATATAACTTTGCCACCAAAATGTTTGCCTTTCATACACCCATCAGATTTGCCAGAAATGTCCAAATCCAAATCCAAAACAATCTTTATTCGGATTTTACTCCTTAAAAGATAACCATCTCTCTAAAAAAAAAAGATTATACAATAAAATACTTCAAGATACATTACTAGTGAATAAATAGGTAAGAACTTTTGCTGCAGCAAATTAGGCGGTTATTCATTCTCAAATCGGAGTTTTTCTAGATAAGACAACTTTTTCCTCTGTTCTATTGCATGTAGAATAAATTGTATCACTGCTTCACATTTCTCATTGGTATCCAATTTAGATAAATAGTTAAAAGCTTCTCTACAATAAAATAACTTGTTAGTAATAAATAGTGGTTTTAAAAATTGTTTCCTAATATCATGATACAATTTACAAGATGTAATAAAGTGCATTGTAGATTGTGCAAATCGTCCCACACAGGGGCACTTCGGTAGGCTTTTACTCCAGATCCTCACCTTTGGGAAGGCTACCAAAAAGTGCAACATTCTGAAACGTAATCGGGTCAGATAAAATCTATGCTGAGTGTTTACAACTGTCAATAAGTAATTTGGTAGTACCTTGTTGTTTTCGATCATATAGAGTGCTACTGTTGATTTCATGCATTCTCTATTTTCTCTATCACTAACCCTCCATGCCATTAATTGTTTTTTCAATTCTTTCTTACTAAATTGGATGACTATGGCTGGGTTGTCCAAATTTGGTGCTAGATTTATACCTTTCAACATTTTAAATGCAAGAACCATGGGATTCTATCCCAATATTCTAATGTAAGACAATCTTTAATAATCTTTTGGGTAAAATGCGTCCCTTCTTTTGTCCAAATACCGTGCCAAGCCGACAACGCATTAATATATATTAGATCTTCCACGTAAGGGCTGCCCAGTTCCTTATGTACCATGTATGTGGAGGTGGTATTTGGGACTGCAAGTAATCTGTTAAAACATTTATTCTCTAGCACTTGTAATGAATGGATCTCGGGCATCAGGCCCCAAAGGGCAGAACCATATGTGATGCTGCTGATTGATTTGCTTTTGTAAATTTGCAGCATTTCCCTTAGGGGTTTATTACCAATTTTTTGGGAAAATCTAAAGACAGCCTCAGTTGTCTTAATATACTTCATCTTAATAATTTCTAGGTGTTGTTTCCAATGACCCATGTTAGAAAATTGTATACCCAAGTATGTAAATCCATTCACCTCTTGACATTTATGGCCCTTATTAGAATAAGTTTTCTTCCTGGCCTTTCCCTGTTCACAAGTCATTACCACTGTTTTGTTCATATTCAACATCATATCTCTTTCCTCCATTAATTCCACAAAGCACTCAATTAACCGCTGCAACCCATTTTCAGTTCGTAACAGCAGTACAGCATCATCTGCGTATAAAAGAATTGGGATAGAACATTCTCCTATTTTAGGGCTATCAATTTCTATATTTTTTAGGTGGGCATCTACTCCATTTATGTAAAGGGAGAATAGGAGAGGCGCCAAAACACAACCTTGGCGTATTCCTCTCCCTATCCTAAAACCTGGGGTGCACTCACTATTTCTTCCATATCTCACCCGTGCTGTTAGATGATTGTATAGTTGAGCCAGGAAGCTTATTATTTCTGAGGGCGCACCCATATCTGTTAAAACTTTCCACAACTTAGTATGATTCACCAAATCAAAAGCACTGCTAAGATCTGCAAAACAAAGGAACACATGACCCTTCTTTGCTATTGTATATTTACTTATTATTAGGTTAAGATTTATACATTGTTCCAGGGTACCAACACCAGGCCTAAATCCCAATTGGGCCTCTGTGAGTATATGATTGTTAGTTGACCATATTTCTAATATTTCTAGGAGTACTCTTCCCAGCAGTTTAACAGAGGTATCTAGAAGTGAAATTGGCCGATAGCATTTGGGGTCGCCTCTATCTCCTTTTTTAAAAATAGGGACAATTATACTTTCACTCTATGTTGTTAAAATATATCCCTTTGTCACACTCAAAAAAGCTTGGGTCAAAATAGGGCACCATAAATCAACATGTGTCAAATAAGCATCTACTGGCACCCCGTCAGGGCCCGGCGCCTTCCCTTTCGGGCATCTTCCCATAGCAGATTTCACTTCCCCTAGACTAACTGGTTTCAAGAAGGGTGGCTTGATCTCAATTATTCCAATATTTGATGGGTGAATAGTCAAATTGTCTGGGTTAAAAATTGAGCCGAAATGAGAAAGCCATTCCAATGAAGGAACGTGTACTGTTATTTCGGGTACATCACTATTTTTTAGGAATGGTTGATTAATTATTTTCCAGAATAGAGTACTATCTCTTAATGTCGTTGCTTGCTCAAGATTAGCCCATGCCCTAGCTCTCAATTGTGCCTTCCTGGTCTTTAATGCATGTTTGTAGTTAGAGCGCTTAATAATTACTTCTTCTCTGTTTCTTGGTCGGGCCTGCAGAGCTTGTTTTAGTTCCTGGCTAGCTGATGAGCAATTATGGTCAAACCACCCCACTTTTTCATTCTTTTTTTTCCCCGATGTTCTCACTAAGCTTCCTGCAATGGCATTTCTGAGCTGGTTGAAGAATCCCAAGATTGTATATGGATTTTGATTATATTCTGTGCATGTGAAAATTTATTGACGGTGTTGTGTGACAACTTTATTCATCACATCTATTTCATTTACCCCAGTCCATTTAATTGCAAATCCATTTTCCCTTCTTATTCCTATATCCATTGCTAATCGTTCACCTATATTAAAAGGTTTGGCTAATCTCATAGTCAGTAACAAGGGGTAATGATCACTATAGATGGTAGGCTCAATCTTCAATGAATCGACCATATCCACATAACTCTTGGACATTAGTATATGGTCGATTAGTGAGAAATGTCCTCTTCCTACATATGACGGAAGCTTCACTCCTTTATGCCCATCTTGTTCCATCAGCTCTAAGTCATGTCTAAATAAAATTTCATTCAATGCGGTTCCATAGTTATTGTGCAAAAAGTGCAATTGAGCACTTCCCCCATCGTCGATAAATCCACATGTCTTTCCTATAGTATTCTTGCATGTCCCGGTATTAAAATCTCCAACCCATATTATTATATAGCTTGAAGTTATGTTATTTACAAAGGCCTGTAGATCATCTTGAAGAGTCGATGCCACTACTCTATTGGTACCATCAAATTTATTATTGTAATTGTTTATTAATACAATTCCTAAAATCCCATCTATCCGAAGATATAAAAACTGGTAGTGAGGGTATTCAAGGGAGGATTTCACCAGTGTATACGGTACCAATGTTGAAATCAAAATTGCTAGTCCTCCCTTTGCCCTTCCCCTGGCTGAGGCCGAGGCTGGTGTAGAGAAAGTGGCATAGCCTTCCATAAAAAAGGATCCCGTGTGCCATGTCTCTTGTAGGCAGATTATATGTGATGAATTTATTATAGTCTGCCATTCCTTCTCAACCATTTTTGTTTTTACTCCAGCTATATTCCACAACATGAGTATAATTAGGTTTCCTACTAAGGGTCTCCCATCTATCTCAGTGTCACCATTACTACTTAAAGATTTTGAGTTGGGCACTATAGTGAAAGGTTGTATTTTATTGGACAACAAAATCACTTTCCTACTCATGTTCTCCTGCAGTCAATCTAGATCCTCCATGTTACTCAGGGGGGCAAAGCGGTTGGATACTCTAATTTATTATGCTTGTCCAGGGTACTGTATGTATTCCCTGTAGCCCCTATGTCTCTTGTGCCTGAGGTATTCATCATTCTGTAAAAGTATCCTAGGGGAACAGCCATAATCTCCCTCCTCAAGTTTTTACATTTTCGATGTCTTATATCCAAGTCTGCTAGTAGTTGGCCCACAAAACGAGGGTTACGAAAGTTGACCACAATACAATCTCCCTCTTCTTCCACCAGATTTCCCACCCAGTCAACTATCCTTGCATATAAGATTTCACAAAATAGTATATCTGATGCACATATATTCCCTGACATCCAGTGTACTACTTTATTGTGTAAATCTGGCCAGGTCTCAACGATGTTTGATCCCAGTTTGGGAACATTTTTGAGAATTATTGTATATGGAGTAGCATCTGGCGGTAGTTGTAATACCTCTTTCACAGGTCTATTTCTAGTCAGGGACTGGCATCTATGATTTCTATCCAAATGCTCCATTTGATTAATCATAGGTGCCTTAGACTGAGGGATTTCTTCCTGTATGGGGTGCCGGCATTTCATATTCCTTTTGTTAGGATCTACTGTCCCTGTCGATGCACTATTCCTTGAGACTGCAGCCTCTTGATTCTCATTTGATATAAGATTACTGCCAAGAGGCAGAGTTTCCATTTTAGTCATTGAGTTAACACTTACTTCTATCTTGGTTATGCGTTCTTTTATCTCCTTAAATTCTAACAATGCTTTTGACTCTATATGGTCTAACTTGCCATGCAGCTTCTTAAAAAGGGTTTCCATACGTTTTTGTAAGGAACCATCGTTATCTGATTATAGTACTACTGCGTGACCCCCATGCTTTTCTGTGATTTTTTTGTTACTCTTGGGAAGCTGTGGGTATACTAGCATAGACTTGGATTTAGTAATCTGACTGCTTCTTTTTTTCTTGGGTGGTGAAGAGATTTGGTCATCTGTACTGTTCGGTGAATCAATTTCCTCTATTATATCTGTAGGGAGTAGAGAGCCTAGGGAAAATCTAGTGTCCGGGCCAATACATTTTTCTTTTGGGGGTTTTAATTCAGAAGTTAAGCCTACAGCCTCAGAGCTCATTTCGGTGATAGCCTCATATAGGACATTTTTTGTTGCCACTAAACGAGCTTCAGCATTAATGATTTATTTGTTTATTTTTCCCATTGCATCTGTAAGGTAATTGGTAATCGTGATAGTACTTCTCTGGGTTTTTGTGTTAATACCGTTCCCTATTTGATTTTGCTTTCTTTTCCCCATTGTATATAAGAGGTTAACTATGTTAGGCACTCTTAACTAGTCACGGGCAGGGTATATGCGATTTCCAAATCAGATATCAACAGGGTGTGCCCAGCCCAGCCTCCTCCTGGCTCTGGCGGGCACAAGGCGGAAGTACAAAGGAGTTATTTAGGGCTTCTGCCCAGTCCACAGAGCCGGGACCGATTACGAACACCCCCCGTAGGGTGGGAGTGATAAAAAGTTTTTTTAAAAGGGCTCCTGCCCCTGTCCACAGAGCCGACACAGCTGCAAGTCTGGGTCCTTAAATGTCTCCTTACTGCCCTGTATCACGCTGAGTTATGCAATCCACAGGGGAGTTAGCCTGAAGAAAAAAAAAAACACATCCCTACCCTATATGTAGGTACCAATATCAGTAGGTGCCAAAAAAAGGATGTCAGGGGGGTGGCCCAGCCCAGCCTCTGTCAGGCGCTGACTGGTGCAGGACGGGCCCGCCCTTGGCCCGGGCGTCGCCCGCGCGCGTCCCACGTAGCGGGAGCGCGAACACAAATTTAAAGGGCCCCTGCCCTCAGTCAGGACGCTGCCTCCTCCTCCTGCTGGCAAACGCGGTTCCCGTGGTAACGGGAGCGCGAACACAAATTTAAAGGGCTCCTGCCCTCAATCAGGACGCTGCCTCCTCCTCCTGCTGGCAAACGCGCCAGAAATGTCATACTAGCACTTTTCAATTAGTGACTTTGTCACCATCAGCTAATTCAATCAAAGTTTAATAAATGTTATAATTGTTTGTATAAAGGGCTGATATAGCACTGCCACTCATACTAGTGGCATTATCAGATGACTGTGGTCTGCAGCTTTCAGTACCAAAGGCTTGAAATTTGAGAGCCACCCATCATATTGTTCCATAGAATGCACTATAGAATTCACTTTACCACATTTTGAATTACAAAGTACAAATTGAAATACCACTGTAAACTGATTATTGTATCTAATATCAGGGAGGGGTGTAATCAAAAGTGGTTCCATAATACTTTGCTTATTTGACATCAGATTTAATTTGCATCATACCTTTCACTCATATGTCATAAAATTCATTGAATATATTTGAAGAAAAATAAGACACATTCACTATTTCTGGATTGCCATGTTTAATGCCAACTGTGAGAAATGGTTAGAAAGTCCAAAAGCCAATGCAGCAATATATTGATTGTTGGGAAGGCCATGCATCAAAGTGTAAACATAATATGACAATCCTTGTTGGGCATGGCACCCTATTACAAAATCATTATCCTCAGGATTTCCATTGAGTACTTGCATTATGTTTCCATCATTTTCTCTGGCATTGTTTATTGAGGGCTTCTGGAACTGAATAACCATTGATATTTCAGCAAGTGGATCCTTTGACATGATATGAGAAGCAATCATGGTACCTACCTCAAAACATGTCATAAATTTAGTGGAACTATCACTGGTGTCCACATTGGATAGCCTGCACACCTCTCCAAACATTGTAGCTATTGAGTGGGGATAAATTATTATGTTGCTCTTGACAGTTTCCTCATTTGACAGTAATATGGGTAAAAATAATTATATGCATGTCTTTCTTCTCTCCAGATTGTCCATCAATTAATATAATGCCTACATCAAAATTCTTTGAAACAGACTTACTTACTAACAATGTGTGAGATCAGCAAGATCTTCACACAGCTAGATCATTGTCATGGTTTAATGCAAGACAAAAGGTCACTTCTACAGGTGGATAGAAATTGGATATCAAATGTAAATCATTTGATTTCCCATTCTGACCACTTTATGGTTCCCTCCTCATTTAAGGTTGAAACCCAGTGGGTTTTTAATAACTGACCTTAACTAGCTACATTGATGGAAAACCTTAGCCTGTGGCCTACTGCTAGCATAACATCTACAGCAGCCTGACAGACTCACTTATTCATTACATGATTCATGTTGTAAAGTGGTGCTCAGTGGTATATGTTTCAATAGGTTTTCATTTCATGAATTTCAGAACATAAACCCTTCATAACTCTTCATCTATTTAAATTATTTCCCTTAATTTTTCTTTTTGTTCTTCAATTTTAAGCTTGTGTTTTCTCTCATATCTGAAACTCATATTATTGACAAACGTTACATAAATCCATGGCTGGTCGTCTGTCTAGACATGTCTATAAGGATGTTGAAAATCTAATTTCTCCTGAATTCTACAAATGCCACTTGGACTGATAGAACATTCTAACTGTGCAACAAGTTGTAAGGGCTCAGCTTGAGGGAGCACTTGATAGGTTCACAGTGAACAAAGACTGCATGCAGGAGAAATCACTCCACACTCAGGGGTCTCAGTCTGAACCTTCCATCCCTTCCTTGCAGAAAGCCACTGGAAATGAGCGGCCTGATGCACAGAAAGTGATATTGAATTTAGCCGGATTGCTGAGTCCTTACTGGTGGGAGGGCCGAGGAAAGAGGATGGAATTGGGTCTTAAAGTGGGAGTGAATCTGGCAGGAAAGATAAGGAAAAACAGGTGAGCAGGTTAAAAGGATGGATGATCCGGGGTATGGTTACATATAGAGAGCACATTTTTATCTGTTGATCCATTTTGGGGGCCCTTTAGTTATGAGAGTGTCCTCTGCCTAAATAGGCTTCAATCCAGCCCTGCTTAATAGTGGTTCTGAAACAAGGAAAATAGCTCAGTTGGTGTAGATCAGGTGTCTTCAACCAGTCAATCACAAGCTACCAGTAGCTCACAGACACCTTCAGAGTAGCTGACATCCTTTAGTTCATTTATAAATAAGCACAGGATCACATTTTATGTTTAAAATTAAGGGAAGGCTATGTTTATTTTACATTATTATCCTCAGGCTGGAGATAATGAGTAGTGTTCAGTCAGATTTATGATCCAGGCTGGGGCACTGAGGTGAGGAACTGAAGCATTGAGGTATTTAAATCTTACAACAATGTCCCTGTCAATTCAAGAACAAAATGATGATTCCGAATGCTCTTAAATGGGAGGAAATTAAAATGAAAGGTTACTTTAATGATTAACTCTTCATTTTACTGTTCTCCCATTTCAAAGTGTTGCATTTACAGACAGTGGGCATCTTGCCCCCAGTGGCCAGTTACCATTGTGTCATATTTATAACTGACAAATACAATATTTTTTATATGGGAGAAATGTATAGTGAATAAAAATAGTTCTATGAAACATTATCGGCCTGATTTAGAGTTTGGCGGAGGGATTACTCAGTCACAAACGTGACAGATATCCCGCCCACTATATTACAACTTCCATAGGCTATAATGGTATTGTAATATTGGGGACTGGACAGCCATCATGTTTGTGACAGAGTAATTTCCTCCGCCAAACTCTAAATGAATTTCTCAACATTCAATGAATCCACTTTTGTCTTAATGTATTATGAAGCATGTTTCTTTCCTTTGATGTTCTCCCATTTATTTATTTATTTATTTATTTATACCATTTTATGTTTTTTCTGGTATAAATATGGCACCATATCTACAGGCCACTGGGTGCAAGATGCCTGTTGATTGTAAATGTGACACTTGGAAATGGGAGAAAATGTGAATGATGAGTGTTATGGAATCAATATAAACATAAAGGTGTCGCCTTTTGAAACAGCAGGCACCTTCCTCCCAGTGGCTTGTAGATACAGTGCCATATTTATAACTGAAAAATGCAATTGTTATATTAAGTACGAGAAATTAAAATTGCAGAAGAATGTTCCATATTGTGAACATTTTTGCAGAACATTTGTACTACCCTTTATATTTCTCCCAGTTAAAAATTATTGCATGTTTGTGTTATATATGTAACAGTCCCACATATGGTAAAAGGTATGTCCTGTGCCACAAGTACACACAATGTAGACATTCAGTCACCCATACACTTATATCCCAGTCATATGCACACATGTTCATGCATCCCCAAAGACCACACTCACTGATAAACATGGCAGCCCTGGCATAGTCCCTGAAGGCTAAGTATTATGTTCAAACCATAGTATCTGGCTCTAGGAATATTAGGTTTAAAGTCAATTAAACTGGGCGAGGGGGTGTCCGGTAACAATGTGCAAGTTGCTTAGCCTTAAGTAGCTCACAATGATTTTGACTAATTGGAAGTAACTCTCACTATAGAAAAGATCAGTGACTCCTAGTGTAAATAATGTAAACCAACTATTCTGATAAACATAGATTTTAACATGTACAAAGATAGTTTATGCAAGAATCAACAAGGAATTGTAATTGATTACTGAGTGGAAATGGCTTGACTTTCTTCTATTGAAGAACCTCTTTAGTGTAATTTGGCCCTCATTATGACATTGGCTGTAAATCCCATTTACCGCCATGCTGACTGCTGCCAACATACCATCACCACAGTGGATTACCACCACCCATATTATGACCCACACATAGCAGTCCTTCACTATGCAGCCACACACAAAGGTCCACTAACCCAAAGGTCAGTGATAAACTGGCGGTACCAAACCCACACGTTACGCCAACAGAACCACGCATTATGACCCACGAATCACCGTGGCGGACATTCAATGGCACTAAACCATTGGTGCTACATACCGCAGCGCTCAAAATACACACACACTAACAAAACAACACCACATTAAACAATTTGAATAACACACACCCGATACACATACACATACCACACACACACCCACACACCACTATAAAACACACACAAACACACACACACACACACATTACCCACAACCCTTTACCATTACAAACAAGTGCAACAAGAGAGATGGCAAAACTACAGACAAGACCACAGACACACACCACCATCACCTATACACCATCCACGCACCTTACATCACACACCCCAACACACCACCCCACACACCTTCACCCACACCACCCACAATACACCCATTGCACCGCAACAACACCCCAGGTTCTCTGAGAAGGAGCTAGGGGTCATGGTGGAGGAAATCATCCGGGTAGAGCCACAGCTATTCGGATCACAGGTGCAACAGACATCCATTGCCAGGAAGATGGAGCTATGGTGGAGAATCGTGGACATGTCAACGACGTGGGACAGCACCCCAGAACAAGGGATGACCTCAGGAAGAGGTGGAACAACCAACGGGGGAAGGTGCATTACACAGCAGCAAGACACCAACTAGCTGTACAGAGGACTGGCGGTGGACCCTCACCTCTTCCCCCACATCTAACAACATGGGAGGAACAAGTCTTGGCAATCATGCATCATGAGGGTCTGTCAGGAGTAGGAGGAGGACTGGACTCTGGTAAGTCAAATCTTTATTACTATCACCCCCCCTGCCTGCATGCCATCACACACCCCTACTCTTACCCTCATTCCCATCACTCCACCACCTCCCACACACCCCACCACCACAACCCACCCCTCCCAATACCAAGCCCTGCATGTAACACCAATGCACGGACCCCCATCACAGACCTGCATGGACACCCATCACTAAAGCATCCACATTAGATAATCACCTAGCCCACTAAATCACTACTCACACAAGGCAAAGCTGCCAGGGCAATAACAACCACACAGTGCAACACACCTATGCACAAGTTGACAAACACAGAAACAATAACACTGCATTTACATCCCCACAGGTCCCCCAGCAAACGTGACCAGAGAGGAGGTGCCAAAAACTTCCAGTCTACCCCCAGAAGAGGCCCACAGTGATGACAGCAGCTCTGGATGCCTGGATCTGGATGACCAACCTGGCCCATCAGGGATCTCTGGACAGTCTGTAACCCAGGCACAGTCCCATACCACCACAGAGCCTCCCCCCTCAGGAAACACCACCACAGTACCCACCCAGTGGGCCCACACCTCTGTCCCCAGGACACGTCAATCAGCAGTGTGTCCAACACTACACGAACCCCAGGCCACCCCACAAACACAGGACGATCAGGGACCTGGGGTCAGTGGCAGTGGGCACGTGGTTCAGGGGACAGAGGCACAGGACAACAGGGAAGCTGGGAGGACTGCTGTGCGACAGAGGGAGGACAGGCCCAGTGTCAGGAATAGAACCATGCGCAGTCCAGATCCCGCTCAAAACTCCGCTGCGCGGCTCTGCAGTGCTTTCTGCGCACTACTTGTCATCCCCTCTTGCTCCAAAGGTGGCCATCAACGTTGTCTGCCCTGTGGCAAAGCTCATAGAGCTGCAGGTTCAGGTCATTGATGGACAAGATGCACTTATCAGTGCTATTCCATAAAGGGACTGCAATTCCCATGTTTTTAGAGGCAGCAGCCATCTTGGGGTGTGGCAGGCCTATAAAGCCCAGCCACACCCAAGCACGTTGCTCACTATTTTGCAGCCAGACCGCGTGGGGATTTCTCTGGAGAAGAGCAGAGTTCCTGAATGGCAGAGTGTCATCCAAGAGAAATATCCTTGTTTCCATGGTGCATTAAAAAACGAGTAGGTCGTCCTCGTAGCGGTAAGGCTTTGCTGAATCCAAGTTTGAAGGAAGTCATTAATTCCAAAAGGTAAAGCGCCCCTTAGCATAACGAGCAAAGTGTTTCAGGCCACACTGGTAAAGCGCTCCGGACACGACATTTAAAGCGCTTCAGTTCACAGGAGTAAAGCGCACTTGGCATGGTATTCAAAGCGCTTCAGTTCACAGGAATGAAGCGCACTTGGCATGGTATTCAAAGCACTTCAGTTCACAGGAGTAAAGCGCACTTAGCATGTATTCAAAGAGCTTCAGTTCACAGGAGTAAAGTGCCCTTGGCACAGCAATCAAAGTTCTTCAGTTCACAGGGGTAAATCACCCTTGACACAGCATTAAAAGTGCTTCAGTTCACAGGAGTAAAGCGCCCGTGGCACGACATTTAAAGCACTTCAGTTCTTAGGAGTATAGCGCACTTGGCATGGTATTCAAAGCGCTTCAGTTCACAGGAGTAAAGCACACTTGGCATGGTATTCAAAGCACTTCAGTCCACAGGAGTAAAACACAGTTGGCACTTGGCACAACATTCAAAGTGCTTCAGTTCATTGGAAGTAAAGCGCACTTCGCACAACAATCAAAGCGCTTCAGTTGATATGAGTAAAGCGCCCTTGGTCCAATAATCAAGGTGCTTCAGTTTACATGAGTAAAACTTTCAGGCCTACGTGGCAAACGTGAAAACATCTCAAAGATAAGCAAATCATAGTTTCATTGTTTTTGGAAGCATAATATGTGAGAGACATATTTAAGTCTTCGATGATATGTGAGATAAACATTTAAGTCTTTGCGAATTGCTAGACTGAGACCAAACGTTTTATGTTTGTGAATGCACAGTAGTTGCATGACTGATGTTCAGAGTATGTCCATGGTCCAAGCTCTTGCCTTCTCAAGGTTCAGAGGTCTCAGTTCATTCTTGTTCCATGATTCAGAGAAGGGCCACACCCAGATTTGTTTAATGCTCACGACATCCTGAAGTATCATGATTTTACTAATTGTTCTTGTTCCATGATTCAGAAAAGGGCCACGGCCAGTTTTGTTTGATGCTCACGACAAAATGAAGTATCATGATTTTACTAATTGTTCTTGTTCCATTATTCAGAGAAGGGCCACGCCCAGTTTTGTTTGATGCTCACGACATCCTGAAGTATCATGATTTTACTAATTGTTCTTGTTCCATGATTCAGAGAAGGGCCACACCCAGTTTTGTTTAATTCTCATGACATCCTGAAGTATCATGATTCTACCAATTGTTCTTGTTCCATAATTCAGAGAAAGGCCATGCCCAGTTTTGTCTAATGCTCATGACATCCTGAAGTATCATGATTCTACCCACTCTTGCACCCACGGAGACACCTTTGTCTATTCCATAAGGGTCTCAACACTTTCATCCACGGAGACGCCTTTGTCTATTCCATAAGGGTCTCAACTCTTACACACACGGAGACGCATTTGTCTATTCCATGAGGGTTTCAACACTTGCATTCATGGAGAAACCTTTGTCTACTCCATAAGGGTCTCAACTCTTGCATTCACGGAAACGCCTTTGTCTATTCCATAAGGGTCTCAACTCTTGCATTCACTGAGACGCCTCTGTTTATTCCATAAGGGTCTCAACACTTGCATCCACGGAGACGACTTTGTCTATTCCATAAGGGTCTCAACTCTTGCACACACGGAGACGCCTTTGTCTATTCCATAAAGGTCTCAACACTTACATTCACGGAGACGCCATTGTCTATTCCATAACGGTCTCAACTCTTGCATTCACGGAGATGCCTTTGTCTACTCCATAAGGGTGTCAACTCTTGCATTCACGGAGACACCTTTGTTTATTCCATAAGGGTCTCAACTCTTGCATCCACGGAGATGCCTTTGTTTATTCCATAAGGGTCTGAACACTTGCATCCACGGAGATGCCTTTGTCTATTCCATAAGGGTCTCAACTCTTGCACACGGAGACGCCTTTGTCTATTCCATAAGGGTCTCAACACTTGCATTCACGGAGACGTCTTTGTCTACTCCATAAGGGTCTCAACTCTTGCATTCACGGAGACGCCTTTGTTTATTCCATAAGGGTCTCAACTCTTGCACACATGGAGATGCCTTTGTCTATTCCACAAGGGTCTCAACTCTTGCACACACGGAGACGCCTTTGTCTATTCCATGAGGGTCTCAACACCTGCATTCACGTAGACGCCTTTGTCTATTCCATAAAGGTCACAACTCTTGGACTCACGGAGACGCCTTTGTTTATTCCATAAGGGTCTCAACACTTGCATCCACGGAGACGCCTTTGTCTATTCCATAAGGGTCTCAACTCTTGCACACACATAGACGCCTTTGTCTATTCCATAGGGGTCTCAACTCTTGCATTCACTGAGACGCCTTTGTTTATTCCATAAGGGTCTCAACTCTTGCATTCACGGAGACGCCTTTGTTTATTCCATAAGGGTCTTAATTCTTGCATTCACTAAGACACCTTTGTTTATCCCATAAGGGTCTTAACACTTGCATTCACGGAGACGCCTTTGCCTAAATGTATAATTGAATGTTAATGCTATTATGAACAAGTATATACATACATGCTTAACCATTTTTCCTTTTCAGATCTCTCTCCCTGCTGTTCCCTACCCTAATTCCCTTCCCCTGACTGGATTCACCATAACTCTGTGCTATAATAGCTTTCTGAGTTGGTGAGGCCGGAAGGTGGGCCTGTTGTTCGGCAGCATGCAGATCCCTAGGAAAGGACACTGTGACACCCAGGGAACTGACTCTCCAGGAGGCACTCACCAACATCCTGGGAGAATCCCACCATTCCCAGGAGATGATGGGCAAGATACTGGACAAGTTGCAGGAGACTCAGTGGCTACCAACAGGCCACCAGCACCCCACCCCCTGCAGAAGGAGAACTACCCCATCAAACAGTCCCTGCGATCCAGCAGAAGCCAGAGAACATTGCCAAGACCCCTGCCAGGAAATAAGACTCTCCTGAATGTCAACCTTGTGTCCCACTCTGTCACCCTGTCCACCTTAAACTGCCATTGCTCCACTTCCTGTGCTCCCTTGGACAATACACCTGTGATACAAATAGACTGGACTCTATCCTGGACTTTCCTCCGTCATCACCCCAGCCCATTGCACATCCCCCTCTAATCATTACCACTAAAATAAACACCATTTGAATAAATACAAGTATGGAGTTTGTCAAATCATTTAACCATGTATTCATTTAACAAGCTTTAAACACTGCAATATGACTGTACAGTATTGTATACATAGGAATGACCTGCAGTCAACACACCAGGAGCGATAGTGGGACACAAATATCTGAAAATAGAGATGCCAAAGGGTACAGTAAGAGGCCATAGAGGTTGGAAAAGCAGCTTGCCAGTGACAATGTCAAATACAAAACTGTCAATGTAAAGTGTAATTACAGTGTCTTACCTGTGTGTGATTGGAAGTACTGTCTTATAATAGCAATTCTGTTGTCCCCATCCTCATCCTCTGCCTCCTCATCTTCACTGTCCACAGGGTCCACTGCTGACACACGCCCATCTCCAGCCTCATCCTCCTGCAGAAAAAGCTCCTGGCGACGTAAGGCAAGGTTGTGCAACATACAGCATGCCACGATGATCTGACACACCTTCTTGGGTGAGTAGTACAGGGTTATAACACTACCTGTTACATGGAGGCAATGAAACCTGGCCTTCAGCAGGCCGAATGTCCTTTCTATTATTCTTCGTGTTCACCAATGTGCCCCATTGTAACGTTCCTCTGCCCTTGTCCTGGGATACCTCACAGGGTTCAGTAGCCATGAGAGATTGGGGTAACCAGAGTCACCTGCAAATAGTGAGGGACAACTGTTAGAAACACACTAACCCTTAGGGCCCACACCATACCCATACACCAAAACTTACCTTGTGGGAACCAGGGCTCACCTATTAGCCACACCCGGTGCCTTTGGAGTTGAGCTATCACAAATGGGATGCTGCTATTCCTCAGGATAAAGGCATCATGCACAGACCCAGGATACTTTGCATTGACGTGGGAGATGTACTGGTCCGCCAGGCACACTATCTGCACATTCATGGAGTGAAAGCTCTTTCGATTTCTGAACACCTGTTCATTTCTCCAGGAGGGATAAATGCAATATGTGTACCATCAATCACCCCAATGATGTTGGGGATATGTCCCATAGCATAGAAATCGGCTTTCACTGTAGCCAAATCCTCCACCTGGGGGAAAACGATGTAGCTGCGCATGTGTTTAATCAGGGCAGACAATACTCTGGTCAGCACTATTGAGAACATTGGCTGAGACATTCCTGCTGCCAAGCCCACTGTCACGTGGAAAGAGCCACTTGCCATGAAATAGAGCACAGATAGGACTTTCACAAGAGGGCGGATCCCAGTGGGCTGACGGATAGCGGATATCAGGTCAGGTTCCAATTGGGCACACAGCTCTGTGATTGTGGCCCTGTCCAGTCTATAGGTGAGGATAATGTGCCTGTTCTTCATTGTTGCCAAGTCCACCAGGGGCCTGTACGGGGGGGATGTCTCCATATCCTATTCATCCACAGCGGTTGCAATCTAGGTGGCAAACGGTGAGTAGCTGGTCAGTATTCCATATTTCAAAACACTACACTGCATTGCATGTTGTGACTGTCACACAATATTGTTGTATAGGCCCAAATGGTGCCTTTGTGTACTGTGACGCAGTTAGGTGCCATGGCCTCCCCTCCACCCCCTGAAATGGCTTACACCTGTCCTGTCTGGAGGGACAGGTGGAAATAAGGTGACATTGTGCGCCGTTGCGGGAGGCGGTCGAAAACCGCCGTACAACTCCTCATTGGTTCCCATTGGGCCCTATGGGTTACAGTGGCCAATGGTGATGTACGCCGGCGGTGACAGTATGCACCGCCGCGGATGTGACCGTCATTTTCTATCTGTTCACCCACTTGCTACCTGACCTTCAACAAGAGAGGATCTACACTGCAAGTGCTACTGTGACCTGTGTCTGGAACCGACCACGGCTCGTGTCACTGGGGAAAGGGCCCCTGCCTTCACTGCTGCAGAGTTGGAGAGACTGGTGGATGGGGTCCTACCCCAGTGCCGAATGCTGTATGGGCCTCCCGACCAAAAGGTGAGTACACTGTGAGCACGATGCATGGGGCATGAATGCATGGAGTGCTGTGTGTGAGGTCCTCATGAGGGGGAGGTTGGTGGAAGGGCCCTGGGCTGCGTGCTGCATGTATGGTGGGCAATGTCTGTGCTTAAGGGGATGGGAGGGCTATGGTGGGACATGTGTGTAACAAGCCGGACGGTCTGACTGATACCTTTTGCTATGTGTATATTTCTGCAGGTCAGCGCCCATCAGAAAAAGGGTATATGGCGTGACATTGCCAAGGATGTGCGGACCCTGGGGGTCTATGGCAGGTGGAGCACCCACTGTTGCAAACGTTGGGAGGACCTGAGACGCTGGGCAAGGAAGACGGCAGAGGCTGAGCAGGGGACGGCCTCCCAACGGGGAAGGGGTGCCCGTCAAACCCTGACCCCCCGCATACTGGCTGTGGCCTTTCCGGAGCTGGATGGGTGCTTGAGGGCATCACAGCAGCCACAAGGGGGTGAGTACAGTTTCCCAATATACTACCAGTGCGTGGTGTGGTGGTCTCCGGGTGGGGAATGTGGGCCTGTGGGTGCCCCTAGGCCAGGCCGGACATTGCAGGGTAGGTCCCATGTTGGGCAGGGTATGTTGTGAACCACCTCCAACCAAGCTAGAATGCATCCACTACTGGGCAGGGGTCTGTGGGTCTCAAGTATGCTGTTATTGGCGTTAGGTATTAATGTCCATGGCCTGGTGACTAGCATTGTGACTGGTAGTGCATTGCCTAATTTGTAGGGCTGTTCCCTGTGTGTGTGTGTGTGTGTCACGTACGCCAACGGTGGTGGTTTTGCAGCCATTGACTAAGTGTATCCTTTGTCTCTTCCCCCCCCCTTTTTCTTTTGCCACCCTGTCCTTCTGTGCAGTAGCATCATCTGGCGGAGGAGCAGAGGCACCTGCGACGGAGGAAGCTGCATCCCACATGGCCCAGGAGGCCTAATCCACAGACGGTGAGGGCACCAGTGGGACGGAGGGCGAGGGGAGCACCACGGCGGAGACAGGAGGGGACAGTTCGGACAGTGATACCTCCTCCGATGGAAGCTCCCTGGTGATGGCAGACACTTCTGTGGCCACCTCAACTACAGGAACAGCCGCCACCTGCATACAAGCACCGCCCTCCCAGCAGCCCCGCACCATGTTTCCCATGCCTGCTCACCCAGGAGGGTGGGCATCTCCTTCCCTCCAGGCACCTCAGGCCCTGTCCCAGTGAGCCCTGCTGCCCTGAGTGAGGAGGCTATTGACCTCCACCGATCCAACTCTGTTGGGCAGTCAACCATTGTGAATGCCATCCAGGGGCTGGCAGCCCATTTGCAACAAACAAATGCATTCCTGGAGGGCATTCACTCTGGCATGGTGGCCCAACAGAGATCAATCCAGGCTCTGGCCTCCTCTCTGATGGCGGCCATTGTCCCTGTTTCTAACCTCCCCCCTCCAACTTCCTCTATCCAATCCCATTCCCCTCAACCCCAACCTATCTCAAGCACACAGGCAGACCAGCATACACACAGGACAACACACAGGAGTGGTTCAGCCATCATCCCACAGGCATTCACACAAACACCATCCAGATGCAGACACACCAATACCCACTGCCTGCCTCCACTGTGTCCCCCTCCTCCTCCTTGTCCACCTCCCTCCCAGTAGCGTCTACACTCTCACCTGCATGCACTACATCCTCATCCACTACCTCCATCACCAGAACACCTATCACTACACACCCCTCACTGGCAGTCACAACCCCCACATCCATGCACACTTCCCCTGTGTCCTCTCCCACTGTGTCTGTGCCCCCTCCTGCCAAAGTACACAAACCCTCAGACACCCCACAACAGTGTGCAGCCCTGCACCCAAATACAGCAGACACCTCCTACAACCAATTCCTCTTCCTCCACTCCCAAACCTTCACACTCTTCCCGCCCCAATGTCCATTAGAAGCTTTTCCTCTCCACCGTTGACCTCTTCCCTACCCCTCCTCCCGTTCCTCACGTCGGGCCAGGATGATCAGAACCCAGGTGAGCACCTCAGCCACCAAGCCCACGGCCACAGTAGTGTCGACAACTACTGCAGGTGGGAGAGGATCCCAGGAACCAGCCAGCAGCACTGAAAGTGTGCCTGCACCAGGTGCATCAAGGAAGGGCAAGGAGGCACCACCAGCTGTGAAAGGGAAGGGCAAGGAGGCACCACCAGCTGCGAAAGGGAAGGGCAAGGAGGCACCACCAGCTGCGAAAGGGAAGGGCAAGGGGCCTGTAGGCAGGAAGGACAGGAGGCCTGGTACTGGAACTCATTCTGAGTCTCCACCACCAGCCATGGCAGTTCAACCGTCTGAGGCTGCAGGGGAAGGGCTGGTGCCTACCCCCACCACTGCCAGCACCGCCACCAGCACCACCACCAACACCACTGCCAGCACCACTGCCAGCAGCAGCAGCCCCAGTGGGCAGCCGTCCAAGGCTGCAAGGGTAGGGCTGGAGCCTACCCCCACCACTGCCAGCACCGCCACCAGCACCACTGCCAGCAGCAGCAGCCCCAGTGGGCAGCCGTCCAAGGCTGCAAGGGAACGCCTGGAGCCTACCCCCACCACTGCCAGCACCGCCACCAATACCACTGCCAGCAGCACCAGCCCCAGTGGGCAGCTGTCTGAGGCTGCATGGGAAGGGCTGGAACCTACCATCACCACTGCCAGCCCCAACACCAGCCCCACCACTGCCACCACTGAGCAGCCATCACCGCCGGCGGGCAGTGTGTAGTCCTGCCTCCATGGGCTATAGTGCGTCCTGGACCCTGCCAATCCTGTTGGTGTGGCACCCAGATGAGAGACTGTGACCTTGCACTCCCCAAGATCTACATCACAGGGCACAATGTCCCCTCCAGAACCAGTGGAAAAAGCCATCCACTCACTGCATCCTTCCAAGGATGAAGCACACTGGGCACAAGGTCCCCTCCAGAACCAGTGGAAGAAGCCATCCACCCACTGCATCCTTCCCAGGATGAAGCACACTGGGCACAAGGCCCCCTCCAGAACCGCATCCTTCCCAGGATGAAGTACACTGGGCATAATGCCCCCTCCAGACCCAGTAGAAGATGCCATCCACTCACCCCATCCTTCCCAGGAGACTGTGGCTTTGCACTCCCCAGGACCAAGCAGTGGGCAAACCACCCACTTGAGAGACTGTGGCCTTGCACTCCCCAGGACATCGCACAGGGCATGTACCCCCCTCAAGGACAGTGGCGTTGTACCCTCTTCCCGCAGAGGTGCCCCCCCATTCCCCGTCCCCCTGAGGTGCCTGTGTATTTTCGACCTGATGCCCCTGCAGTGTTCTCTCCGTGTTGTTACAGGAGTGAGGTTGGGCCTCGGCCTATGTGATGTGGCCCTGTGGCCCACGGACATTGAGGACTGAGCAGTGTCCCTCCATTTGTAAATATGTATATACATTTGTATATTGATGCACTTATTCATGTTATTTTATCGTATTGCACTCAATTTTTTCTAATCATTTTGTCCTTGCATTATTCCTGAGGGGTACGGGGTGAATATGTAATGTTTGCACTTCTGTTTGTGTGTATGGTGTTGGGGGTGGGGGTGGGGGTGTTGTGTCTGTGTGTCACTGTCTTTTTCCTCCCCCCTCCCTTGTGTGCTAGGCGGCAGTACTCACCCTGGTCGTCTTCGCCGGCGTTGCTGCTCATAATGCAAGAAAAGGTAGACGAGCATCGGGAAAATGTGCAACTCGGGCCCCATAGTGTTGTGGTTGTTCCCTGAGTCTCCAGAGGTGAGTCCTTTGACTTCTGTGTTCTGTTTCCGCCGTGCTTTTGATGTCGTCGGTACCGCCCCGGAAAAGGTGGCAGAGAGGCCTGTCATAATACAGTGGGCGGTACATTGTCTTACCCCTGGCTGTTGGCGGTTACCGCCGTGGTGCTTGTTGATACTGCTGTGGCGGTCGGTGTGTTAAAGTGGCTGTCTGTCTGAGCGGTTTCCGCTGTGGTCATAATTCTTTTTTTTTTATCGCCGGCCTATTGGGGGTATTACCCCCGCTTTATCACCAACCGCCAGGGTTATAATGAGGGCCTTAATCTTTTACTGAATTTGGTAGACTATGCTTCAGAGGAGAGCCCTGCTCTGGCATTGCTTAGCTTGGATGCCTTAAAAGACTTTTGATAGAATGGAGTGATCTCTTCCATTACCAAATCTAATAGTTTTTTTTTCCTAATGCTACTGGTGGTTTTAAACAGAGAAGCCTAAAAGCATAATTCACAAAGATTTTACTTTGCCGTACTATTGTAGTTCTCCTGACTAACTGTTGGAATTCACTAGTAAAACTGAAATACTAGGAAAGAGAGTCACACCTAATCTTAGGACAGTCTTTGAAAATAGGTCCTTTTCTGTTTATTTAACCACTACTGAATTGGATTTAATTTGATGCATGCAATAGACCACCCATGCCTAATTCTCTGCACTTTTGCAGGCTATGAACAATATCGCTACACCCCTCAATAACTTTGTGTGTATACTCGTTGAGCAAGGCCTTCTACGGTGAGAGTGCTTCTGAATGGAACAGGTTAGTCGTTCTGTCTGCTTTGCCATCTTTAATACTTCGGCTCGTCACAGCCACTGTTTCACGTTTTGGCTTTGAGGCAAACACACTTGCGGCCCACTTCTGAATAAACTCCTATTCTTTATTCCATTTAAATCACCATAAAGCCCTGAAGAAACCAATATTGGTATGCAGAAAACATGAAATGCGCACAAATTTCAAAATGAATTACTTACTTTAGGCAATGACGCTTCTTTGCTTCAGAAGTATTTACCGAGCATGTTCACATGAAAGGTTGTGTGTGCTGTTGCTTGGACAACTTTGTCAAGTGGAAAGAACCACATCTTTTAAAATTGTTTTTTTGGACTGATGTTTCACACTCTACAGCATACGCAAGCAGTTGACCTTTGGTCCGAAGCTCATTGAGTGGTGCCTGAGATTAACTTCACTAGAGGAATAATTGAAACTGACATACCTGACTAGTGACTTGGTTTAGAAGTTGACTGATGCAAGATTTCAACCAAAAATGCTTTTGCCCTACTTAGAGCATAAAGGCATATGTGCACACTAAATAAGTCGAGTGGTACATTTTGGAGAATGTCCTGCATCAGCCACAATCAAAATGAAGCTATGAGTCATTGGGTGCATCTTTTCTCTAGTTCACATTAATTTAGTGGACCTCATCATCTTTACCTTAAGTTTTCAAATCTCCTTCATTGTTTTAGAAATTTAAAAACAGTGTAATAAAGTTTTACATATCCATGAAATTGCTTTATTTTATGTTTATTCATTTTAGGATGTCCATGCACCACTCACTGTTAATTCTCCTACTTATAATATATTTTGCACCGCCAGGAGCCAGGTGACCGCGCCGGCTTCCCCCACCTCACCAGACTCACCGGCGGCAGTACCCCAAAACATTCCCAGGCAAGCAGTAGCGGCGCCCTGCAACCCGCCACGCGGACCCCTGCGGAAGCGGCCCGGAACGCAGGTGCGGCTTGAGGTGGGTAAGGGGGCGAGGGCCCTAGTCCAAGTCCTGGGATCTGGCTGAGGAGAACAAGGCCCAATGCCTTGCTACTGAAGTTCAGCCTTAAAGCTCAAAGGCTTCTGGTCCATCCAACTCCATCCTGCCTGCCCCCAGCACCGCAAAGTATCATTGGAAGTGGGCGGCGGGGTGGAGGGGGCGACTCTGGGCCCCAGAAGTCTGCAGAACGCCATCTTTTTGCCATCTTTTGCCCATGGTCTCCCGCAGCCCTCTGCAGCTCCTGCAACGTCTGCCCCAGCTCCAACTTTGTGCAGCCCAACCCGGCCAGGTCCTAGACCACGCCTGCCAGGCCACGTGCAGCAGCCCCGGACTGCACCAGCAGTGCAACCACAGAGCGTGGAAGTGCGCGCAGAGGTGTGTAAATGTGTTCACTGTCCAGCAACAGCGAGCAACGGAGCAGGAGCTCGGCCTGGATAGGCGAGCCCACTGACGGTCCGCATACCAAGCCACAAGCCTTAATCCACGACCGCAGCTCAACCCAACTCAACCTCACTGGGAACAGAAAGCTGTGAGAGGCGGCCCGGCTAAACCCCTGAGAGCCATAGTATTGGAATCACTGCACCTTCTTTTCAGTGCCACAGGCTAGCAGTTTCTCACAACGCAAGGAGAAAACAAGCAAAGTGGCATATCACCCACAACTCCAATTCCACTAGGAGGCTGCACAGCCAGCAAGAAAAAGAGCGAGCGAACACTCCCACTGCCTCTCAACAACCACTCTCAACTGAAGCTTCTGAAGGTCTCTTCGAGTAGACCACCCTGCCGCCAGCAAACTAGCAAACAGATTGATCAACCAGTGGTAGGAGCATGAGATCAGGTAAAGCACGAAGTAATGCCACCAGTCAACCCACAAATCAAACGAAGAGGAAAAGGAAAAGAGAACCGACTACGGACAGAGTAGCAGTAAAAAGGAGAGCAAGCAGTGACCTAGACTTGGATCACCCCATTTTGTGCAGGAGACACTCCCCAGGCATAGGCCCGGGCAGGGGCCAGACTGACAAATTCTCTAGCACGGAAGAAAAAACTGGGGAAAACCAGATGCTATGGAAGAGGGGAACCCATCACTCAATCACCGCAAGATAACTGACTACTTCGCTGCTGTGACAACTTCTGGTGGCAAAAAAAGGACCAGATCACAGGCACCAAGCTATCAATCCATAGGGGGCGGCCTACCACCCATTTCCGATTTGCAAACGCCAGGGATCCTTGGAGAGAGTCCCAGAACGAACTCACCTGTCCTCCCGTCCCTCTTTCGCCAGCAATAGTGATCACGAGGAAGCAGCCTCTGAAACTAGATGATCCGAACACAGCACAGGAGCCCCGCACCCTGGCATCAGGACCGCCCCCCACTCTCGGGCGAGAGAGAACCATAAGGAGCGCCAGTGCAGATCCCGCAAAGCTCCGTCGAACATCCAGCTCAGCAAACCAATTGATTCTGGACTCAGAGATGGTAGCAACTGTGTAAATCCTAGAACAAGACCCCCGGCAAGGTGACCTCCTGTGCCAAAGCCTCAAACTCCACTCCTTCCCAGCCTTTGGATGTGAAAGTGAGGAATTAGAGCTCTGGAATATGGATCAGGGTTGTCCATCTAGACCTTCCGTGAAAGAAACGGAGTTAGTCGCTCAGATCCACGCCCATAAAGCAACCAAAGCAACTAAAACTGAAAGCACCCCAAGCAGGGACTACAAATCCAACCTGCAACCTCAATCACAACTATGATCCCCGGATGCTATAAGGGCAGATGTCATGTGGGCTGCAATCCTAAACTCAATGCAAGCAACGGTTATGGCCCTGCAGTTCCACTCAAATAAAATGGATATTCATGTAGACTTGTTAAATACAATGGCAGTATTTGTCTCTGGTATTGATAGCAAGCTGGAAGAGCTAAACGCCTTAATCAAAGGGCACAAGATAAACAAGCTAATTACTTTACCACCTGCTCCTGCAAAGAGGTGGTAGGTAAACTACCTCAACTGCTGCAAATCCTAGAAGGTCTACTTAAATAAATCGTCTCCGCCCAGAACAAAGAACACACACATACAACCCCCCCTCGCTACCTTGCTAACATCTGACCAATTGTGCTAAAACAAGAGGAGAAGCCCTGCTCCCCTCAAACAACCTCACCGTTGACCATAAGAGAGAAAAGATCTCAGGCAAAAAGTATTGCTTCAGCAAGCTTCAGAATGGAAAAATTGAGAATCGCTTTTCATCGCAAGCCACTGCCAAACCCAGGAACTGTGAGAAACCCTTAACACGGGTGCTATCAAAAAGAGAATGCACACTGGCAAGAAAAGGAAGGAGATCTGCTCGATCACTGCAACTATCCATCTCAAAAACCACTGAAATTATTTCATATGAGCAAAGTCAGGAGCATTTGGCTCCAGTCGCAGGCAGAACAGTGATATCCACGTCACAGCAAGTACTAGCATCAACACATATGCTGGAGCTAAGACCACCTCTGACCCAATAGGGGTCGGCCAGCCAACAAAGCCCCCGTTGGGGACCCCTGCTATGCTTGGCAAACCTACGGACAATCGTACAAGTCCCCAAGGGGACCAGCAGAGCACAAAATCAAAAAACACTATGCTCGGACAATTCAGACAGCCATCACAGGCAAATTCAAGCAGCAGGAGGAATGTCCATGGCTCAAGGCTGGGTGAAGTGGCCTACATGGAACATATCAAGCACACAGAGCAAATCGAAGCCCTTCACGCAGGTACCCAAAACGACTAACCAAACCTCCAGCTGCTGTGGGTTCCGGAGTTCACCTCAAGATCTCCCACTGATGTTCTCAATCGCTCCACTATTCTAAGACTCATAAAGGCACTACCAGATCTACAACACATGGCCTCAGATGACATCGCTGCAATAAAATGTATCCAAGTCAAAGGTAGCCAACACACAGACCCATCGCTTAGTATCTTTGCAGAGCGGGCCCAACCCATGCAGATTGTGGAAAGAAGGGACCTATTGAAAGCCTGGGATGTTGAGGTAGTCATCTACAAAGGTGAACGATATCCACCCCCACTATTAGACTCTCAACATCTGAAAACGCCAAAAGGCATGCAGTCCGTCCTGCATGGAGCATGCACAGCCACCCCTGACAGCAGACCCCTGCAGAAACCATTATCGAGAAAAGGCTTCCCAAAACCCCGTTGCAAGTCCAAATTTGGAAGGAAGAAGGCAGGAAAAGACCGGTTGGAGGTCAGAGACCCCTCCACGGAAGGGAATGGGTAGCACCGGCTCCTCCCCCAGGACCAATGGGTAACAGCTGAACAGCTGGAGAATCATCCCCACAAGGAGTATTGAACATCTGCTCGTGGAACATAGGTGGCCTGCAGGCAACAATGGAGGATCCAGGGGTAACAAGGTTTTTTAGCACCTTTCATACCCCTACAGGAATCCTGGGCGATGGAATCAATACCGTTAATAGGATTCACAGAATATCTCAGCCCAGCCACAAAAATGAACAGGCATGACCGACCACAGGGAGGCCTAGTGACATATATTAGCACAAGCATCTTAGCAAAGATCTCAGAGCACAAGGAGGAAGACCTACCCTTCCAACTTATCAGGCTTGATGGATGGGGAAAGAACATACAGGAACCAATGATCTTAGTCAATATATATATCAACCCAAAAACCAAAACAATTGAAGCAAATAAGTAATTACCCGAACTGATAAGGATGAAAAGTATGGGACAATCATCATATTGGCTAATATCGGGTGATTTCAACCTCAATCTGTTCCACATTCCTGGCGAAAATCACATCCAAACAGTGGCAACAGTGCCCGCCCAAACCCTCCCAACTAAATACAGGAAGGACAAATTAGGTGAGAGATTCATACACACCTGTGAAGGTGTAGGCCTTTTCACAATAAATGGTCGAAAGCTGCCTGACATCTCACCAGCATGGACAAGATCCTCTGGGAAATCAGTCTCCCACCTAGACTATACACTAGTAACCCCCACCCTGTATACATTAGTAAGTAATTTCAGCATCCTGGACCGAGTAGAAAGTGATCACAAGCCTCAGGTAATCGGGATCTGCTCATCACCACACAAACCGGAAAAAGCGGTAGCACCGAAAACCTGAAACAACTTAAATGGTCATCCGATACCATTGTAAGCCAAGCAGAAGGGGCTCTACTATGGCTAGAATCAATGGCCACGGGCAGGGCGAATTTGGCAACGGTCTGGGAGAACTTTGCCACCGACCTTATTAACAAAGTCAATGTAGGAAGCACGAGAAAGGGAGCGCAATTGATCCACCAAAAGCGTTTACATCTACCACAGCCTGTATGGATGAGGAAAGCAATCATAGCTAAGCCACTAAGGCAAATGTGAAAATTCCCAGACAATAGACCTCTACTGGCTGCCCTGCGAGAGCAAAGGAAACTTTTAAAAAGCAAATTATGGTCCTTTAAAAAACTGAAGCAGGAGACGCTTTGGGCCACACTACACTATGCATCTAAATCATCTGACCCCAAAAGATTCTGGAAAGTCATCAATACGATGGACAAGTGTGCAATGGCAGCTAATAACGCAAACATTCCAGAGGAAGCATGGGTATGCCATCTAAAGTCGCATCTAAAGGAATTGGACACCGAAATTGTGCTGCAAACCCAGGTGTTTTCGGAAAGCCAAGAACCCGAGGTTGTGCAAAGCCTAAAGATCTCAGCATCGGAATTAATAAACATTATTGGGAAGTCACGAACTGATTGCGCTCCAGGGCCTAACGGTTTACCACAGGCACTGTTTAAGCAGGAAACAGAAAGATGGGCCGAATTCCTGGCAGCGATGTTCAACTGTGTGCTCACAGCAGCGGGAATTGTCCCGGCAACCTGGAGAGGCTCAATATTTCACCCTATCTACAAAGGAGGGAACGCGGCTTCTCCAAGTAATTACAGACTCATAGCTCTCCTAGATGTCGACCTTAAGTATTTTTCATCTTGTGTGTTAAACCACCTAGAGACTTGGATTACAGAGAACAACATTCTGCCGTTCAATCAAAGTGGTTGTACCATATATCAAGGTACGCTTACAAACCTCATGGCACTGGGACTCATTACCAACAGAGCAAAAGCTACCAGGACTTCCACCTATCTGTGTTTTGTTGACTTTAAAGCTGCCTTTGATTGTGTCCCCCGTGGTAAACTGTGGGTTAAACTACAGCTTTGGGCACTTCCAGCTGCTATTTTAAAAGCCATTGAAATGATTTATTCTGACACATGGGTGAAGGTAAAACTAGGGGACGGCTCACATCCATCCAGGGCGGTTAAGACAACAGCTGGTGTTAAACAAGGCTGCGTATTGGCCCCAACACTCTTTAACCTGTATATAGCAGATCTGCCTGCAAAGTTCAACGTGGAATCATCCCATTCCACCTCACTGGGCGGCCAGCAACTATCTAATATGTTATATGCAGATGACCTATTACTAATTAGCAACACCAGAATAGGCATGCAGAAAGTGCTATACAAATTAGAAGAGTTTGCAGGGATAAACAAGTTAGAAATCAACCACAACAAATCGAAAATGATTGCCATAAATCACAGACACAAACGGCCAGCGTAAATGGTTCCTAAATGAAAAGACCCTGGAGGAAGTAAGCTCCTACAGATACCTAGGAGTCGTGGTCAATGCCAAGTGCAACTTTGCGTCACAAAAAGAAGCAATAAAAACCAGGCGCAGACTCTTGCTTATGCCTTCTGCAAGCTAGCTAATTCAATCTGTGGCCATGCCTTGAATCCCCTAACAGCCATAATGAGAGCAAAATTATTGCCAAACCTCTCGTATGGGGCCAAAATAATGAGGGGTATGCAGGTAGCTCTTTTGGAGAAGCTTTTGATAAAGACGTACAATCGTGTCTTTCGGCTACCAAGACATGCCTCCGCAGCCCAGGCCAGACTAGAATTCATGTTGGTTAAACAGTCGCTGGCTCGCCCAGCAGCTTTCATCAAATGTTGTTACAAACTGAGACGCGCCCAAAAAGGGTCTCTAGCCAACTTAATCTGGCAGGAAATAACCCTGGAAAGAGGGAATGGAAACTAAAAAAGGTATCTGGACAAGAGTATAGGCCTCTTGATTCTAGGTGGGGTATGGGATCAGTCGCTTACCACGATGGCTTTTAACAAAGCAGTCAATAAGTCAAGTAAACTACTTAGCAGGTTAAAAGACAAAGAGGATCTGACCACAAGGTCGCATGGCTGGCTGGCCCTTAATTCATATAAAACTCTTAAAGAATCCACACTTATGGCCGCCCCCTACTCACTGAAAATTAAGCAACGCTTTCTAAGTCTCAGGCTGGGTGATGTCCAAACACCAGACCTCCTGCCAAATTGGAAGAAGGGGCTACGAGAGGGCATTCATGAGTGCCACCTTTGTCACCTGGCAGTAGAAAACTTGGTGCATGTGGTCTGCATTTGCCCAGCACTGGCTGTAGAAAGAAAACGCTTACTGAAAAAAGAACTAAACTGCCTAGGGATTTTAGTAAGTCTGGTTATTAATGAACTCATGGGCTTGCCACCTTACATGAACATAACAAACAAGGAGTTGCTGCAGACAGATAGCAGATGGCTATGGAAAACTGTATAGTAATGTTCAGTATGACTTAGTAAAGCTGAAGGCCAATAAGGGTCACTAAACTGAGACCTGAAGCTGTAACAAACAAGTGGAAGAGATGGAAAGATGGAAAAGATGCAATAACTTGAAACTGCATGGCATTCCATGGGGGTGCTGAAAAAGAGCACCACTTCAGCCTCCTAAAGTCTCTCATTCCTTCTCTTGTCAGTCGTTCAGAAGTTTCCTCTGTGAATTTGCAGCAAGCTAATCAAGTTGGAGAAAAGAAAATCTCATGTGGCAAGCTTGATAACGCTAGAGTGAGAGTTTATTGTGTTATTCCTAGAAGATACTTAACATATGGAAGTTATTGTAACCAATAATGTGAAAAAAAACATAGGGGGGTCATTACAACATTGGCGGTTAAAGCCGCTTACCGCCGCGCAGAAGACCGCCAACACACCACCGCGGCCGTGGAATTCCGCCACGGTCATTATGACCCAAAGCCCAGAATTCGCCAAAATCTAGACACCCACACAAGTCCGCCACACCAAAGGTCAGTGATAAACTGGCGATAACAAAACCCTCCACCGTCACGCCAACAGGTTTGCGCCCACACTATCACGACCCACGAATCCACGTGGCGGTCTTTCAATCGCGGTATTCCATTGGCGGTAAACACTGCCGTGCTCAAAACACACACACATTTACAAAACACAGCCACATTGGACAATTCAAAATACACACACCTGATACACATACACACACTACTCCCACACATCCAATACAATATAAAACACACACCCACATCACCCACAAACCCCTACGACAACAATTGAGAAAGAAGCACAGAGAGAGACACCACCATCTACAAACGAGCATCCACAGGCACTCAACACCATCACTCACATAACATCCACGCACAACAAACCTCTAAATATCACCCCACACATCACAACACACACCACCCCACACATCACCCACACCACCCCATGGCACCGCAAAGACACCCCAGGTTCTCTGAGGAGGAGCTCAGGGTCATGGTGGAGGAAATCATCTGGGTAGAGCCACAGCTATTCAGATCACAGGTGCAGCACACTTCCATAGCTAGGAAGATGGAGCTATGGCGAAGAATCGTGGACAGGGTCAATGCAGTGGGACAGCACCCAAGAACTAGGGATGACATCAGGAAGAGGTGGAATGACCTATGGGGGAAAGTGTGTTCCGTGGTCTCAAGACACCACATTGCGGTACAGAGGACTGGCCCCCACCCCCACCTCCTCCCCCACAACTAACAACATGGGAGGAGCACATCTTGGCTATTCTGCATCCTGAGGGCCTCGCAGGAGTAGCTGGAGGAATGGACTCTGGTAAGTCAATTCTTTCATTACTTCATCCCCCACCCACCTGCATTCTATCACATACCTCCATCCTCGCCCTCACCCCCATCACTCCAACTCCTCACACATGTCCCAATATCACAAACCACACATCCCAAACCCAAGCCCTGTATGCAACACCAAAGTATGGACACCCATCACCAAAGCATGGCCACTGCACATACCCATACATCCCCCTAAACCATCATCACACAAGGTCCTACACAGGGATGCAAGCACTGGGGTACACGGTCACCCACCCATTGCACACCATGGCACACACAGATGCAATAATCATGCTTTTACACCCCTGCAGGACCCCTACCCAACGTCACTGGACAGGAGGGTCCAGATATGTCCACTCCACCCACAGAAGAGGTCCACAGTGATGACAGCAGGTCTGTCCAACTGGATCTAGATGACCAGCCAGGCCCATCTGGGACCTCGGGACAGTCGGTTCCCCTCACACTGGCACAAGCCACTACAGAGCTTCCCCCCTCTGGAAACACCAGCACAGCACCCACCCAGCGGGCCCATACCTCTGTCCCCAGGATACGTCAAGCAGTAGTGTGTCCACCACTACAGGGAACCCAGGCTAACCCACCACCCCAACAACACCAGGGACCTGGGGGCAGTGGCAGTGGGCACACAGTTCAGGGGACAGAGGCACAGGAACACAGAGGAACTGGGAGGGCTGCTGTGCGACAGGGGGAGGACAGGCCCAGGGAACCCACTCTCCACGAGGCCCTCTCCAACATTATGGGAGCCTACCACCATTCCCAGGAGACGATGGCAACGGTACTGGTCAAGTTTCAGGAGACCCAGCGGCTGCAGGAGGAACAGTATTTGGGGTTCAGGGAGGAACTCAAATCCATCAATTCCACCCTGGGCACCATTGTAGGGGTGCTGAAGGAACTCGTGAACACCAGGAGGGACACTGTGGCACAACAAGGGACCCCTGACACTAGCCCGGACGATGAACTGCCCGCCACCTCTGCCGGCGCTAGTGGACAGGAGTCACCGCCACAGGACCACCACACCAGCACCCCACCCCATGCACAGGGAGAACCACCCCGCAAACGGTCCCTGAGATCCAGGACAAAGACAGAGAACGATGCCAAGACCCCCGCCAAGAAATGAGACCACCCTGATTGTCATCCATTTGTCCCACCTTGTCACCCTGTCCATCCTCAAACTGCCCCTGCTCCACTTCTTATGCCCCTTTGGACAATGCACCTTTGAGACTAATAGACTAGACTCTGCCATGGACATTCCTCCACCATCACCCCTCACCATTTTACAACTCCCTCCAATATTGAGCACTTAAATAAACACCCTTAAAGCACAAAACAATCAGGAGTCTGTCTGTGATTTCGAAATAGTGTATTAGCAATTACAGTGGCAAAATGCTCTTTCAAATGTAATGTCAACATACCTATGTCACACAGCTCTAGTCCATGAGGAAACAAAGCAGATGTCACACAGTGGAACCCACATCTGTGAAATCGTAAGGGAAAGTGACAACTCAGTGACCATACACTGGGTGAAAATGACAGACAGTAGAGAGGTAGTAGATGTAAATCAGATGTAGCAGGCAGTGTAGTCTTCTTACCTGTGTCTCACTGGAAGTATTGCAGGATCACCGTGTTCCTGTTGTCGATGTCCTCTTCTTCTGCTTCCTCGTCTTCACTGTCCACAGGCTCCACAGCTGTCACAACACCTCCATCTCGACAATCCTCCTGCAGAAAAGGCACCTGTCGTCGCAAAGCGAAGTTGTGAAGCATACAGCAGGCCACCATGATCTGGCATACCTTCTTTGGTGAGTAGAATAGGGAACTACCTGTCATGTGGAGGCACCGGAACCTGGCCTTCAGGAGGCCGAAGGTCCGCTGCATAATCCTCCTTATTCGCCCATGGGCCTCATTGTAGCGTTCCTCTGCCCTTGTCCTGGGATTCCTCACTGGGGTCAGTAGCCATGACAGGTTGGGGTAACCAGAGTCACCTGCAAATGGCGAGGGACAACTGTTAGTCACACACTAACTCATGGGGACATCCACAGACCCAGACAACTATTCCCACTGTATTGGGTCCATGTCCTCACCTAATAGCCACACCTGGTGTCTCTGGAGTTGCCCCATCACATAAGGGATGCTGCCATTCCGCAGGATGTAAACGTCATACACTGAGCCAGGAAATTTTGCATTTACATGGGAGATGTACTGGTCTGCCAAACACACCATCTGCACATTCATGGAATGGTAACTCTTCCGGTTTCTGTACACATGTTCACTCCTGCGGGGGGTACCAAGGTCACATGTGTCCCATCAATGGCACCTATGATGTTGGGGATATGTCCCAGGGCATAGAAATCACCTTTCACTGTAGGCAAATCCTCCACCTGAGGGAAAATGATGTAGCTCTGCATGTGTTTCAGCAGGGCAGACAACACTCTGGACAACAAGTTGGAAAACATAGGCTGGGACATCCCTGATGCTATGGCCACTTGTTTAAAAAGACCCACTTTCTAGGAAATGGAGTACTGACAGCACCTGCACTTGAGGGGGGATTCCTGTGGGATGGCGAATAGCTGACATCTGGTCTGGCTCCAACTGGGCACTCAGTTACTGGATTGTGGCACAATCAAGCCTGTAGGTGATGATCACATGTCGCTCCTCCATTGTCGACAGGTCCACCAGCGGACTGTACACCGGAGGATGTCGCCATCTCCTCACATACCCCAGCGGACGGTGCCTATGGAGGAGAACAGCGAGCAGAGTCCACCAAATCTGAGGTACGTAAACACAGCTTACTCAGAAAATATTAGCAAATCGAAATATGCCTGTATGAGTGTTTAGGCAAGGCCTAGATATGTGTGACAGTCCAAAATAATGCCATGTGGGCCCCTGAAATGGCGGCTGCCTGACCTGTAAAGTGGGACAGGGGGATATGAGGTAACTGCGCTGGTGTTGTACACCGTTGCGGTAGGCGGTCAAAGACCGCAGCACAATCCCGCATTGGTTAACATTGGACCCTATGGGTCCCAGGAGCCAATGACGATGTACGCCGGTGGTGACGGTATGCACCGCCGCGGACGTGACCGCCATTTTCTATCTGTTCAATCACTTGATACCTGATCTTTGACAGGAGAGGACCTACACTGAAAGTGCTGCTGTGACCTGTGTCCGGAAGAGACAATGGCTTGTTTGTCTGGGGAAAGGGCCCCTGCCTTCAGCACAGAGGAGTTGGAGAAACTCGTGGATGGGGTCCTCCCCCAGTACACGCTACTCTACGGTCCTCCAGACAAACAGGTAAGTACACTGTGAGCATGCTGTATGGGCAATGCCTGTGTGGAGTTGGGTGGATGAAAGATAGGGGGGGTGAGAATGAGGCGTGCATGAAACGATGGTGAGTGCATGTGCGTCATGGCAAGGGTAGGGATGGGGGCCAATGACCATGACAGTGCATATGGTAATTGCTTCTCTTTTACCCCTGTACAATTCCTGTAGGTCAGCGCCCACCAGAAGAAGGACATTTGGCGTGCCATCGCCAAGGAAGTCCATACCCTGGGGGTCTACCACAGATGGAGCACCCACTGCCGGAAAAGATGGGAGGACATTTGCCGCTGGAGCAAGAAGACGGCGGAGGCCCAGCTCGGGATGGCCTCCCAACGTGGGAGGGGTGCACCTCGCACCATGACACCCCTGATGTTCAGGATCCTGGCGGTGGCGTACCCGGAGTTGGATGGGCGCTTGAGGGCATCACTGCAGAAACAAGGGGGTGAGTACACTCTCATTCTGCTGATTCAGCGCGCATTGTAGGTGTCTGGGTGGGGGAGGTGGGTTGTGGGTTCCCCTAGGCCAGGGCGAGTTTAGTAGGCAAGGACCCTTCTTGAGGCAGGCCCTGTGGCACCCACCTGTGTACAGTGCCAACTAAACCTAGTCAGGCTCCTGTGACATCCATGTGTGCAGAAATCGGGCATAGCCTTGTATCCCATGTCCCAGGGAGTGAATAGTGGACTCAAAGTGGGCGGCGTAGTGCAGGGGGCTTCTGTGTCTGTCGTGTCCGCCAACGGTAGCGGTATTGCATGCACTCAACATGTCTTTCTTCTGTCTCCCCCCCCCCACTTTTTGGAGCTGCATCCCACATGGCCCTGGAGGGCGACACTATGGAGTCTGAATTCACCAGTGGGACGGAGGGCGAGGGGAGCTCCACGGCGGGGACAGGAGCTGATACCAGTGATACGAACTCCTCCTCTGATGGGAGCCCCCTTGCGGTGGCGGGCCCATCTGTGCCCACAGCATCTACAGGTACAGCCGCCACCCCCCCACCAGCACTGCCCTCCCAGCAGCCCCTCAGCGTTTGCCCTGTGCCCGCTCACCCAGGAGGGTGGGCATCACCTTCACCCCAGGCACCTCAGGCCCTGCCCCAGTCGCCCCTGCTGCCCTCAGTGAGGAGGCCATTGACCTCCTCAGGTCCCTCACTGTTGGCCAGTCTACCATTTTGAATGCCATCCAGGGTGTAGAGAGGCAGTTGCAACAAACCAATGCATACCTGGAGGGCATTCATTCTGGTCAGGCAGCCCTTCAGCGAGCTTTTCAGACTCTGGCCTCAGCATTGATGGCAGCATTTGACCCTGTCTCTAGCCTCCCCCCTCCAACTTCCTCCACCCAGACCCACTCCCCTGTACCTCAGCCTATCCCAAGCACACCATCAGACCAGCATGCACACATGTCAACACACATGGGAAGTTCAGGCAAACATAAGCACCACACATCAAACAGGCACTCACGCAAGCATCACACACATGCAGACACACCAACATCCACTGCCTCCACTCTGTCCCCCTCCTCCTCGTCTCCCTCCTCCCTCCCTGTCTCGTCTCCACTCACACCTGCATGCACTACATCCTCAGCCACTACGTCCATCACCAGCACACCCACCACCACACCCCGCTCACGTGCAGTCACCACCCCCACTACCATTCACATGTCCCCTGTGTCCTCTGCCAGTGTGTCTGTGAGGCCACCTCCCAAGGTACACAAACGCAGCCACACACCCACCCAACAGCCATCCAACCTCACGACAGCCTCCAGCCCATGCACCTTCACCCAAATTCAGAAAACTTACACCTCCTACAACCACTACCTCTTCCTCCACTCCCAAACCCCCTCCAGCTACCCATCCCAGTGTTTCTAAGAAACCTTTCCGGGCCAACCTTGACCTCTTTCCCTCACCTCCCACACCCCTTCAGTCTCCTAGGGCCCGACTCTCCAGGTCCCAACCTAGCACCTCAGCCACAACATCGGCGGGACCAGTGGTGCCAGTAGTCACCGGATTCTGGAGTGCACCAGCCAGCAGGTCAGCCAGTGTGGCAAGGAGCCAGAGCACGGACAGTCCCCCACCTGTCAAGCATAAAACGTTGGCCAGTGCCCAGCGGGAGAGGGGAAAGAAATTAGCCACCAAAGCCACTCCCAGGGGTACAGTTGGGAGTGTGGAGACAGCTGCGACACCATCCAAGGTGGGGAAGGGGCACAGTAAAACCGGCAAGTCTGGGAAGATCAGCACGACGGACAAGACCGCCAGCAGCCCCGCTGCCCAGGACAAGACTGCCAGCAGCAGCCCCGCTGCCCAGGACAAGACCGCCAGCAGCAGCCCTGCTGCCCAGGACAAGACCGCCAGCAGCCCCAGGACAGTGAGCGCCAATGATTACAATGCTACTGAGGCCACCACGGGCAGGATGAAGCACTCTGGGCACCAAGCCCCCTCCAGAACAAGTGGAGATTCACATCCAATACCTCTGTCCTTGGCAGGATGAAGCACTCTGGGCACCAAGCCCCCTCCAGAACCAGTAGAGAAAGGCACACCAAGCCCCCTCCAGAACCAGTGGAGAAAGGCATCCACTACCTCAGTCCTTGGCAGGATGAAGCACTCTGGGCACCAAGCCCCCTGCAGAACCAGTGGAGACTGTTATCCACTTGAGAGACTGTGGCTTTGCACTCCCCAGGATTGAACAGTGGGCAACCCACCCACTGTAGAAACTTGAGAGACTGTGGCTTTGCACTCCCCAGGATTGAACAGTGGGCATGGAGCCCCCTCGTGGATCTGGGGTTGTGCACTCACCCGGCTGAGGTGCCCCCCCTTCCCTTCCCCCTGAAGTGCCTGTTTTATTTCTATCTAATGCCCCAGCAGTGTACTCTCCGTCTTGTTCGGGTATTGAGTATGGGCCTCGCCCATGCCTTTTGGGCCCAGAGGTCCACAGACTATGATGGTGGAATCCCTTGGACTTGTGTTCTTGGTGTACATAATTGTTTATAGTGTAAATGGATATATATGTAAATATTTTTGATTAATGTAATTGAATATATAACAATTATTCAACTCATTTTCTTTTGTCCTTGCATTCTTCCAGGGGGGGTTGGGGGGTGTAACTGTAATGTATCATGCTGTATTAGTGTGTGTGTTGTTGTGGGTGTGGGTGGGGGTGTTGCATGTGTGTGTCACTCTTTTTTCCCTCCCCCCTCCCCTGTGTCGTAGGTGCAGTGGTTGGAGCTACAGCTGAACACAAAAAGGGACTCTTAGAAATAAAGCCCACTTTGAAGTAGATAGGCATTGGTTGGCTCATCCTTGCTTCCTCAGGATCACTCTCAATGGGAAGACTGTCTATTTTGAAGAACTGGCCCAGGTTAGGGAGCATATCAGAAAATATGAAATGAAATAAATTGATACTTATGAATCTAGGTCTAGCTAATTTAAGTTATGTATTATTCGGTACTTTATTCTAAATGGTAATGTTATTGGGGGTGGGCAGGACACCTTCAAGTTGCCAATATGTCTAAACCATTTCGTATTTAAAAGTTGGTATCATATATTTACGTGTTACGTTCAGTGTCATATTGTGGACTGTTATGTGATTGGGTGATCCTATTAAGAGGCAAAAGGTTTGAACTCTTGAATTTAAATGTGTTACTCTCATGTCTTTACTATGAACATCTCAATGATGCAGAACCACTTATGCTAAAAACAATGTGTAGGTAATGATTTTTTTCCTGTTGTTGCTCACAAAGGTGAGGTGATGATTCTGTGTCATATGACTATAAATGTTGAGCTTTTCTACCAGGTGAGTGATTATGAGAGTAGAGGGAACCTAGTATGCCATCTTTCACAAAATGAATTAAACTATTCTAAATACTGCTGGACAGTACAGTGCAATCCAATCTTTGTAGGGTAATATTAAGTTGAATATTAAATTAAAAATAGTCCTTTAAAACAATGAAAATGTACTTGTCAAGGTATGCTGTATGATCCGGATCTCAAAGGAAAACCTAAATAAAAGAAACTCTCCTGGTAAATTCTTAAACTATTCCAAATTTTAGTATCTCTACAATTTAATCTGATTTATGGCAAATCTGTATTCCATTTTAACAATGATACAGGGTTTTACAATCCTCCATGGACAGTTCTTAGAATTAATTATATCTTTATCAATAAATCCAGAAAAAACTACTCTCATAAAGTAAAACATTGGATACAAATTCATATCTTATCTTACTTAATCAACTCTTAGGAGATGATGCTCAATTATACTTTACTGGAATATGGAATGCTAGACTGGAATGTAATAAATGAATCCCCCTATACCAAAGGACAGATTGACTTCACAAATAGTAATTTTATCATGAATCATTCTGCGGACAGTTCAGATTCACATAATTGGTATTCACATATACCTGCTCCAGGAGTGCTCACTATCTTTTTATTTGCCACAAAAAACTTATGTATCTATTAAAACAAATTACATGTTTAATAAATCTGCATTGGACTTCAAGTTATTCCACGAAGATGCCTGACTTGGTCAATGCCAATGTCAGATTAAACAAGCTTACTACATTAAACACATATAGGGGGTCATTCTAAGCTTGGCGGGTGGCGGGAGCCGCCCGCCAAGCGGGAACCGCCAGAAGACCGTACCGCGGTCAAAAGACCGCGGCGGTCATTCTGGGTTTCCCACTGGGCTGGCGGGCGACCGCCAAAAGGCCGCCCGCCAGCCCAGTGGGAAACACCCTTCTACGATGAAGCCTGCTCCGAATGGAGCCGGCGAAGTGGAAGGTGTGCGACGGGTGCAGTAGCACCCGTCGTGAATTTCAGTGTCTGCTAAGCAGACACTGAAATTCAAAGTGGGGCCCTCTTACGGGGGCCCCTGCAGTGCCCATGCCATTGGCATGGGCACTGCTGGGGCCCCCAGGGGCCCCACGACACCCCTCACCGCCATCCTGTTCCTGGCGGTCGAAACCACCAGGAACAGGATGGCGGTGAGGGGGTCGGAATCCCCCATGGCAGCGCAGCAAGCTGCGCCGCCATGGAGGATTCCCCTGGGCAGTGGAAAGTCGGCAGTACACCGCCGACTTTCCGTCAGAATGCCCAAAGGAGCACCACCAGCCTGTTGGCGGTGCTCCCGCGGACCCCGGCCCTGGCGGTATTTACCGCCAGGGTCGGAATCACCCCCATAATGTTCTCATTAGTGTCAGATCTAAAAACTAAGGCAGACAAAATAAAGCAGATAAAATATTGGCAACCCATATGAAATTTTAAAGGATTTTAAATCAATAACATTTTAGATTAATAATATTGACTGACTGGCATTCATTCAGTCATGCTATGTCTGAAGTGTTTGAATTATATTATCAATTTATATATAATCAAGATGTCCACCCCTCACAACATGATTTTAATAAGTATTTTGAGAATATTTGTAAAAATCTGGATATTTATTTGAAAGTGGACAAGCTTGAAGCTAGAATTCCTTTACAAGAAGTTAATTATGTGAATGACTGTGGGCCTCATTATGACTTTGGCAGTCTTTTTGGAAGATAGCCGTGGTGGGGGAGCCAAAAGACTGCCATGTTGGTGGTCATCTGACCTCCATATTAAGACTCACACAGTGAAGACCGGAAAGAGACAGCTCAACCACCAGCACAGCCAGCCCAACACAAATCCACCAACCAGATTACGGCTCACAAATCACCACAGCGGTTCTTTCATGGTGGAAAACCATTGGCTGTGCGAACTGCCGTGGTCAGACCCCACTACTGTCAGAAACCAACACCACATTAGACAGTTTGAATACCCCACATCTGAGACACATCCACACACCTGACACACCTACACACTGCACTTTATAACACACCCCACACAACTCACAATCCTTTGCTATGAAAACACCATTCTGAGCCACCGAGAGCAGTGAATTACATTGAGAGAGCACCCTTACACTATAGGCACCCACACCACACATATCACACACCAGCAAAACTAACATATAACACACATAACGAGAACACACATCTCACGACAAGCGCCAATCCCTCATAATGCACCGCCCACACCACATCAATTACCCAACACTGCACCCTTACACACACATCCCCACACACCGTCAACACAACCACGACCATGTCTCCACAAAAGCACCCATGTTTCACTGATGATGAGTTGAGGATCATGGTGGATGAAATAGTCACGGTAAAGCCACAACAGTTTGGAGAACAGGTTCAGCAAACAGCAGTCGCCAGGAAAATGAAGTTGTGGCAAAGAATAGTCAAAAGGGTCAACTCAGTAGGCAACCATCCACGCACAAGGGAGGACATCAGGAAGAGGTGGAATGACCTACGGGGGAAGGTATGTTCCATGGAATCACAACACCATATCGCTGTGCACAAGATGGGCTGTGGGCCCCCACCTCCTCCAACAGAGTTCACATCATGGGAAGAGAAGGTCTTGAACATACTGCAGCCGGAGGGCCTGACTGGAATACCTGGGGGACTGGACTCTGGTAAGTACCCACAACATCCATGTCACACAATTGTTGTGTCCTGCATGCTTCCTCACCATCCAAATACTCCCTAATTAACTGGATTTCCCACTACACCTACCTGATAATTGCCTAAAGGCCATCTCCTGCATGCCACCACCCCACACAGGCCAACTGCCAACACAGCCCTTGGCAAAGGCATGGATATTATGTGCTAATCTTATCACTATGACTCCCAGAATGCACCAACCCATCAATGTGAAAAACTGTATTGTGCACATCACATCACATTTCATGTATCTATGACTATTGTATTGTATTGTATTAGCTACACCAACTAGATTGTGTGACATGGCAATGACAGCAATGCAATGGCACAACACAATGGCAACCAAGGCTAACCACAGCTACAGCTCACTGTCAAATCCAATTGGCCACTGATCCATATCCCCCAAGCCTAAAATGGACTGACCATGGTTTGCAAAGTAAGATGGCAGATTCCATGCACAGCATCCAGAGGCAGGATTATTACCCTTGCATTCTCACATACTGTGTTCCCACTGGGACACCATGGTGCAATGTGTAGCTATATTGTGTGATACCTAGCAAGCCTGACTATTCATTAGGTAACAGAGCTGAACAATCATGTGAAGTATCAGACAGAACCAGAATCCATCCGCAGTGCTATTTGTACCGAACCTGAATGACAGCATTCAACATGGCATATGGAACACATGTCACAGACGTATGTACCACCAAGGTATGCTGTGCAGCATCTGTCATTGACATTGCAGGGAATCATATTAAGAACCCTGTATGCATCTACCAAGGAGATACTCAAACACACTTTCTAACATTAACTCTGTGTCTCACTCCATCCACAGGTAACCCTGCCAATGCCACTATGGAGAGGATACCAGAGACTTCTTGTCCCCTTCAGGATGAAGGCCCCAGAGAGTACAATACACCTGGATGTCTGGACAGTGGCGACCTACCTGGCCCATCTGAGACACCTGGTCAGTCTATGGCTCCCTGCCTCACCCTGTCCATATAAATCCCTCCAAACCTGTTGCATCAACATCACAGCCAACCATTCACCCCCAAGCCTGTGTCCCAAGGACTGTTCAAACTATTGTGTGTCCCACAGTATAAGGACCTGACTTTAACCTTAACACCCCAGACAATGATAGTCCTGTTAACTCTGGGAGTGGGCACACCGTGCCAGGGGCAAAGGCACCAGGGGGCAGGGTGTGTGGGAGGGATGCTGTGGGCCAGAGGATGGGGCCCCCAAGGGACTCCACTGACCAGGAAACCATCTCCCAAGTCCTGAGAGCATACCAAACTTCCCATGACAAATTATCACCATGTTAGGGGAAAATCAAAGGCTGCAGAGGGAATACTACCAGAAGGTAATGCAGAAGTGGTAGGCACACAATGTCACCAGAGCCTCCCTCTGTAGCTGAAGACCCCCCTCCCCTAACAAACGTGGACATCAACCCAGACATTTGGCTGGAGCAGATGCCAAGACAAAACCCACTGCCAGGAAGTGAACCTCTCCTGATTTGTCACCCTTGTGTGCCATTGAGACACCCTGTTGACTGTTTTGAGACAGAACTCCATTTTGCCATGGTGCAAGTGTCGCGTGGGCTCTCATTATCCTAAATGAGACTACTGGATTTCTAGGCAGCAGGATCGATAACGGTGTGGGGGACTGAGTCTGACCCACGTGTAAGCAACTCTGTCACCATAAATCCGGTTGTTGCTCCGGCTAACTAGCAGTGCCTCATTTCTCCTATGGGGAAGAGATGATTGGGCAGCCGAGCGCATGACATCTTTGGAACTTCTCAGGGAAGTCGTGGTCACTCAGATCCAAACCAACTCTCTCATTTACAATATGGTCTCATATACAAATGACAAAGACAGTATAAGTTTTATATGATGTTTTAATAAAACGACTGTATTTTAGAAAATAAGGCGTGAGCCGCAATAACCAGAACAATACAACATAGTAGGATTGAGATAGTCACCAGGAGAGTAAAACATAAGAATAAAGCTATCATAATTCCTAACAGTTTCTACTCTCCCTCTGCTTGTTCTATTTAGAGCACAGCATGTTAAGCTTCTAGCTTGCCTTTCTGAATCACTAGGGAACATACGCCCTCATACCTGAGCAAAGGCCTGTGATCTGGTTCAGCATCTGCAACGAGGCAGTCAGCGTCTAGTTGTGGTTCCCTGGTCGGAATCTCCCTCTTCTTCGTATTGGGACAAGGAAGTGATTTTATAACTAACATGTCATTGTGATCACAAAATGTCCCTACGCAGGAATGCTAAATCTAAACTCCTACCACGTCTATCGGCAATGTACCAGACTGTATCCTTGACTGAAGCACAGAGTGAATATGTTATGAACTCCAGTGCTGAAGTAGGCAAAACAGTGTGATATGAATAAAAAACAACACCGGATAACTGGCTATTTTGTAAAATAACAGTACGAAGCCTAATAAAAAGCATTTAGAGTAAAGTGCACAGAGGCTCTAAGCTGTTAGCAAATGAATAAAATACATTTAGGGCAAAGTGCACAAGGGCCTAAAGCCTGAAGCTAATGCGTAAAATAGACGTAAAACTAACCACACTACACAAGGACACAGGACCTGTGTAACCATCAGTTTAGCAGCTACTCTGTGTAATCCATCTACCATGTCACCACTGATCACCTTTTTGTTATTTTGTTCACATTTCCTTTGACTGTTAAATATCTCAAATGCACAATAAATGACATTTGGACACAGCTACTGTATATTTGTCTTTAATGATACAACAACAAATATAATGCTTCCCAACTGTGGACTGGTAATGGCCCCCTGATTCGAACTGGTAGTGAAATGTCCATCAGACGGAGACTCCCTCAGCAGGACACACATGACAACAGAAATGTCACTGGACAGATGTCAAAGAGTGAGGTTGAAATCCAGAGGCACACCAGGGCATAGTCCTGTAGGAAGCAGTCCTGGTTTGTTGTGGGTACCTAAGGTACTTACACCTTATATCAGGTCCAGTTATCCCTTATTGGTGAAATGTAGTCAGTGTCTAGAAGCCAGGCTGTCTAGACGTAGCTGTAGGCAGTGCAGCCAAGGCTGAACTAGAAGACATGCAAAGCTCTTGCAATACCACTGTAGTCACAGAGTACTCACACACATGAAAGACAATACTCAGTGTTACTAAAAATAAAGGTGCTTTATTTTAGTGACACAAGGCCAAAAATACTTTGGAGACTATACTCCCTTAGGAGGTAAGTAATTTTACAATATACACACTAGTAAACAAAAAGAGGTAAGTAAATAGTCAGAAAATAGTGCAAACAGTAAACATCACAATAGGTTGCAATGGCCCTAGGGGAACACATACCATATAATCTAAAATAGTGGAATGCGAAAGTTGGTTTCCCACCTAGGTAAGTGTAGTGTGTAGAGGGGCACTGGGAGTGTAAGAAAACACCAAAGGTAAGTAAAATACCCCACTCCAGAGCCCAGTAAAGCAGGATTAAAACACAGCAAGTTTTCTAAAATACACTAGAATTCATGATAGAGGACAGTGCAAGAACCAGAAGAGACTGCAAGACACCAACAATGGATTCCTGGACCTGAAGACCTGTGGAAGAAGGGGACCAAGTCCAAGAAGCACTGATGATTCCAGGGAGTCCAGGAGCCCCTGCTAACCCGGATGAAGGTGCAAAAGAAGAACCACAGGTGAGAAGACAAAGTCAGTATTTCACCAAGGAAGATAGATGCGGGTTCCTGGTTGGTGCAGAAGATGTCCCACTCCTGATGGGTGAATGCAGTCTGGTTTTCGTCTCTGGATTACGCAAACAAGCCTTGGTAAACGCAAAGCTCGTGGTTCACGGAAAATGGTGCTGTCTGGGCCCAGGAAGGACCAGGTCGACTCTACTCAGGTGGTGGAGACAGAGGGGGCTCTCAGCAACTCGGATAGCCCTCAGAAGACCAGGCAGTGCACACAGGAGTCCCACTGCACGGGGACAAATGAGTTACAAATGGTGATCATTGCAGCATTACACAAAGGGATCCCATGCCACCGGAGAACAACTCAGGGAGCTGAGCATCACAGGATAGACTGCTGGGGACCTGAGCTACGCTGTGCACTAAGACCTTTTTGGAAAAGTGCACAGAAGCCCTAGGAGCTGCAAATCACGCAGTGCATGGGGGTTCTGTCTGGCATGGGGAGGCAAGCTCTTACTTCCACCAAATTTGGACAGCTGGATCTTTGGATAGTCACAGTCACGTTAGTCTACCACCTGTGTTCCAGGATCCATGCTCGTCCTCGGGAGAGGGGACCCAGAGTACCAGTCGTCGCTGCAGAGAGGTGCCTGCTTTAGCAGGGAAGAGACTCCATCACTCCACAGGAGATTCCTTTGGTCCTTCTGGTGCAGGATGAAGACAGGCAGTCCTCAGAGCATGCACAACCTGGAAACTGTTGCAGTTGCTGGCAGGAGCTGAAGTTACAAGGTCGCAGAAGTTGTCTTTGCTTCTTTGTTGCACTTTTGTAGAGTTACTGGAGCAGTCAGCGGTCGATCCGTCGGTAGAAGATGAAGTAAAGGATGTAGAGGAGTCCTGCTGGAGTCTTACAATCTGAATCTGAAGGAACACCCAGAGGAAAGACCCTAAATTGCCCTGAGAGGGGATTGGTCACCTAACTAGGTAAGCACCTATCAGGAGGGGTGTCTGACATCACCTGCTGGCACTGGCCACTCAGATCCTCCCAGAGTTCCCTGACCATCCTGAAAACAAGATGGCAGAACCCAGGGACACTTTGGAGGAGCTATGGGCACCACCTCTGGGTCTAGGGGTCCTCAAACCGGTGTAGACTAGGTTATGCAAGGAGGGCACCATCTGTGCCCTTCAAAGCATTTCCAGAGGCTCTGGTAGGATACCCTTCCCATGCCTGTAACAGCAATTTCCAAAGGGAGAGGGTGTAATATCCCTCTCCTAAAGGAAATGCATTGTTCTGCCTTCCTGGGATTGAGCTGCTCAAGCCCCAGGAGGGCAGAAACCTGTCTGTGAGGTGGCAGCAGCTGGGGCTGCAGTGGAAAACTCAGAAGGTTGGTATGGCAGGACTGGGTGTCCATGGTGGAGCCCCCAGAGTGCATGGGATTGTGCAACCGATACTGGAATCAGAATTGGGGTGCAATTCCCAGTTGTCAGACACCTCTCATGGCCATATTCGGGGTTACCATTGTGAAGCTACAATAATGTATTGACCTCTATGTAGTGCACCATTATAATGGTGTCTTCGCACTCATGAAGTCCGGGAAAATGGGCCTAAATGACGTGGAGGAACCTCTGCTAGTGCAGGGGTGCCCTCACACACAGGTACTATGTACCTAGCCTTCAGGGTCTGAAGGTTATACATATAGGTGACTTATAAGTGACCTGGTGCAGTGAAAATGGCTGTGAAATAGTGCTTACACTATTTCATTCAGGCTGCAATGGTAGTCCTGAAGAAGTGTTTGTATGATCTCCTTATTGGTGGCAAAAGATATGCCGCAGCCCATAAGGATTCCCTGGAATCCCAATGCCCTGGGTACCTAGCTACCATATACTAGGGACTTATAAGGGGGGTCCAGTAGAACAATTTGGAGGGGAATACTGGGTTATCCCAGTAAATTTGGAACCAGAGAGAGCATAAGCACTGGAGTTCTGATTAGCAGGACTCCAGTGACACAGTCAAGCATACTGACGAAAACAGTGAAATAGACTGACATGTAGGGCACAAACTATAATCACTGGGGTCCTAACTAGCAGGATCACAGTGACACAGTCAAAACACACTGACAAACATGCCAAAAATGGGGGTAACCATGCTAGAAAGAGGCTACTTTCTCACAAGTCTGCATACCGATCTCCAATTAGAGCATTACAGAGAGTACCATCAGGATGGACGGCAGAGTTCCCCGCAAAGCACATATGCAGGTCAGAGATGTCTTGCTCATTGTAGAATACCACCAAATCAAGAGACCTCAGATTTGACCTAGACATCACCAGTCACAGGCTCTTCACAAAATCCATTTTACCAGCTATCTGTCATGTACACCTCTCATGTCTGTAATCAATTACCATTGGTTATTGACAATGACTACCTCAAGCCATAGCTAGCAGAACCATATATTAAATACCACATTAAGTGGGTGGGAGGAATAAAGAATCAGAGAATGCAGGCAACATAGCTCAATACTGGTCAATTCATTAGAGAAGTGAATGTTGGAATCTGTTGTAATAACACATGTTAGAGCAGAACCACTGTTACTGTACACCTTACATTCTATCTGTCTACTTCCACAACTCACACATAGGCATTGGACCTCATTACACCCCCACTGATGATTCAAGTCAGAAGGTGTAATGTCATCAATATACTTCTGTATGTGCACATTAACCCCTTAGCTGCTGGGCCTTCCTCCCCCCCCCCAGTGCTGAGCCCTTTTTTGGCTATTTGGGGTAGTTCGCGCTTAGGGCTTCATAACTTTTTGTCCACATAAGCTAACCACGCCAAATTTGCGTCCTTTTTTTCCACCACCCTAGGGATTCTAATGGTACCCAGAGTTTGTGGTTTCCCCTGGAGGAGACCAAGAAAATAGCCAAAATACAGTGAAAATTTCGTTTTTTTCAAACAAATGGGAAAAAAGGGCTGCCGAAGAAGGCTTGTGGTTTTTTCCCTGAAAATGCCATCAACAAAAGGTTTCTGGTGCTGAAATCACTCTCTTCCCACCTTTCAGGAACAGGCAGACTTGAATCAGAAAACCACATTTTCCAACACAAATTTGGCATTTTACTGGGACATACCTCATTTTTACTATTTGTGGTGCTTTCAACCTCCTTCCAGTTAGTGACAGGAATGGGTGTGAAACCAATGCTGGATCCCGAACAGCTAAACATTTCTGACAAGTAGACAAAATTCTGAATTCAGCAAGGGGTCATTTGTGTAGATCCTACAAGGTTTTCCTACAGAAAATAACAGCTGAAATAAAAAAATATTGAAATTGAGCTGAAAACAACAACCATTTTTCTTTATGTTTTACTCTGTAACTTTTTCCTGCGATGTCAGATTTCTGAAAGCAATATACTGTGTTGTCTGCTGGACTCTTCTGGTTGCGGGGATATAAAGGGCTTGTAGGTTTATCAAGAACCCTAGGTACCCAGAGCCAATAAATGAGCTGCACCCTGCAGTTGGTTTTCATTCTATACTGGGTATACAGCAATTCATTTGCTGAAATATGAAGAGTGAAAAAGAGGTATCAAGAAAACCTTTGCATTTCCAAAATGGGATCAAGATAAGGTTTTGAGGAGCAGTGGTTATTTGCACATCTCTGAATTCTGAGGTGCCCATACTAGCATGTGAATTGCAGGGCATTTCTCAAATAGACGTCTATTTTACACACTCTCTTATATTTGGAAGGAAAAAATGTAGAGAAAGATAAGGGGCAATAACACTTGTTTAGCTATTCTATGTTACCCCAAGTCTCCCGATAAAAATGATACCTCACTTGTGTGGGTAGGCCTAGCGCCCGCGACAGGAAATGCCCCAAAACACAACGTGGACACATCCCCTTTTTTGACAAAATACAGAGCTGTTTTTTGCAAAGTGCCTACCTGTACATTTTGGCCTCTAGCTCAGCCGGCACATAGGGAAACCTACCAAACCTGTGCATTTTTTAAAACTAGAGACCTAGGGGAATCCAAGATGGGGTGACTCGTGGGGCTCTGACCAGGTTCTGTTACCCAGAATCCTTTGCAAACCTCAAAAAGTGGCTAAAAAAACAAGTTTTCCTCATATTTCGGTGACAGAAAGTTCTGGAATCTGAGAGGAGCCACAAATTTCCTTCTACCCAGCGTCCCCCCAAGTCTCCCAATAAAAATGATACCTCACTTGTGTGGGTAGGCCTAGCGCCCGCGACAGGAAATGCCCCAAAACACAACGTGGACACATCCCATTTTTTGACAAAAAAGAGAGCTGTTTTTTGCAAAGTGCCTACCTGTAGATTTTGGCCTCTAACTCAGCCGGCACATAGGGAAACCTACCAAACCTGTGCATTTTTGAAAACTAGAGACCTAGGGGAATCCGAGATGGGGTGACTCGTGGGGCTCTGACCAGGTTCTGGGACCCAGAATCCTTTGCAAACCTCAAAAAGTGGCTAAAAAACAAGTTTTTCTCTCATTTCGGTGACAGAAAGTTCTGGAATCTGAGAGGAGCCACAAATTTCCTTCAACCCAGCGTTCCCCCAAGTCTCCCGATAAAAATGATACCTCACTTGTGTGGGTAGGCCTAGAGCCCGCGACAGGAAATGCCCCAAAACACAACGTGGACACATCCCATTTTTTGACAAAATACAGAGCTGTTTTTTGCAAAGTGCCTACCTGTAGATTTTGGCCTCTAACTCAGCCGGCACATAGGGAAACCTACCAAACCTGTGCATTTTTGAAAACTAGAGACCTAGGGAAATCCAAGATGGGGTGACTTGTGGGGCTCTGACCAGGTTCTGTTACCCAGAATCCTTTGCAAACCTCAAAAAGTAGCTAAAAAAACAAGTTTTCCTCACATTTCGGTGACAGAAAGTTCTGGAATCTGAGAGGTGCCACAAATTTCCTTCCACCCAGCGTTCCCCCAAGTCTCCCGATAAAAATGATACCTCACTTGTGTGGGTAGGCCTAGCGCCCGCGACAGGAAATGGCCCAAAACACAACGTGGACACATCCCATTTTTTGACAAAATACAGAGCTGTTTTTTGCAAAGTGCCTTCCTGTAGATTTTGGCCTCTAGCTCAGCCGGCACATAGGGAAACCTACCAAACCTGTGCATTTTTGAAAACCAGAGACCTAGGGGAATCCAAGATGGGGTGACTCGTGGGGCTCTGACCAGGTTCTGGGACCCAGAATCCTTTGCAAACCTCAAAAAGTGGCTAAAAAAACAAGTTTTTGTCACATTTCGGTGACAGAAAGTTCTGGAATCTGAGAGGAGCCACAAATTTCCTTCAACGCAGCGTTTCCCCAAGTCTCCCGATAAAAATGATACCTCACTTGTGTGGGTAGGCCTAGCGCCCGCGTCAGGAAATGCCCCAAAACACAACATGGACACATCCCATTTTTTGACAAAATACAGAGCTGTTTTTTGTAAAGTGCCTACCTGTACATTTTGGCCTCTAGCTCAGCCGGCACATAGGGAAACCTACCAAACCTGTGCATTTTTGAAAACTAGAGACCTAGGGGAATCCAAGATGGGGTGACTTGTGGGGCTCTCACCAGGTTCTGTTACCCAGAATCCTTTGCAAACCTCAAAAAGTGGCTAAAAAAACAAGTTTTCCTCACATTTCGGTGACAGAAAGTTCTGGAAGCTGAGAGGAGCCACAAATTTCCTTCCACCCAGCGTTCCCCCAAATCTCCCGATAAAAATGATACCTCACTTGTTTGGGTAGGCCTAGAGCCCGCGACAGGAAATGCCCCAAAACACAACGTGAACACATCCCATTTTTTGACAAAATACAGAGCTGTTTTTTGCAAAGTGCCTACCTGTAGATTTTGGCCTCTAACTCAGCCGGCACATAGGGAAACCTACCAAACCTGTGCATTTTTGAAAACTAGAGACCTAGGGAAATCCAAGATGGGGTGACTTGTGGGGCTCTGACCAGGTTCTGTTACCCAGAATCCTTTGCAAACCTCAAAAAGTAGCTAAAAAAACAAGTTTTCCTCACATTTCGGTGACAGAAAGTTCTGGAATCTGAGAGGTGCCACAAATTTCCTTCCACCCAGCGTTCCCCCAAGTCTCCCGATAAAATTGATACCTCACTTGTGTGGGTAGGCCTACCGCCCGCGACAGGAAATGCCCCAAAACACAACGTGGACACATCCCATTTTTTGACAAAATACAGAGCTGTTTTTTGCAAAGTACCTTCCTGTAGATTTTGGCCTCTAGCTCAGCCGGCACATAGGGAAACCTACCAAACCTGTGCATTTTTGAAAACTAGAGACCTAGGGGAATCCAAGATGGGGTGACTTGTGGGGCTCTGACCAGGTTCTGTTACCCAGAATCCTTCGCAAACCTCAACATTTGGCTAAAAAAACACATGTTCCTCACATTTCTGTGACAGAAAGTTCTGGAATCTGAGAGGAGCCACAAATTTCCTTCCACGCAGCGTTCCCCCAAGTCTCCCGATAAAAATGATACCTCACTTGTGTGGGTAGGCCTGGCGCCCGCGACAGGAAATGCCCCAAAACACAACGTGGACACATCACATTTTTTCATAGAAAACAGTGCCTACCTGTGGATTTTGGCCTCTAGCTCAGCCGGCACCTGGGGAAACCTAGCAAACCAGCACATTTTTGAAAACTAGAAACCCAGGGGAATCCAAGATGAGGTGACTTGTGGGGTTCTGACCAGGTTCTGTTACCCAGAATCCTTTGCAAACTTCAAAATGTGGCTAAAATAACACGTTTTCCTCACATTTCGTGACAGAAAGTTCTGGAATCTGAGAGGAGCCACAAATTTCCTTCCACCCAGCGTTCCCCCAAGTCTCCCGATAAATATGATACCTCACTTGTGTGGTTAGGCCTGGTGCCCGCGACAGGAATAGATCACACAACATTCAATGTTGGTCCTTACGTGAGGCAGCTGTTGACCCTGGGGTGATCCATTCCTGACATAGGCACTAGGTGTAGGCACTCAAGTGGGGTAGTGTTTTTATCAGGACAGGTGAGGAGTCACTGGGTGGTAGGAATGTTGTGGATCCCAGCATATTCCTGTAGTTTGTGTGACAGAAATGCAAGAAAAATTGAGTTTTTTTTCCAACATTTCAGCTTTGCAGGGTATTCTGGGTAAGAAAACTTTGGGGAATCCACACAAGTCACACCTCTGTGGACTCCCCCGAATGTCTAGTTTCCAGACATGTTTGGGTTTAGTGTGTTTCTCTATATGGCCGCCAAATCCAGGACCAAAAACACAGGTGCCTGCCTTACAAAACCAGTTTGTTTTGCCATAGATAGTTTTGATGTCTCCACAATATGATTTGGGTGGTGGAATGTGGGGCTGAACTAAATTGAGGAGCTCCCAAGAGAGCACTCTCTCTCTCTCTCTCTCTCTGCTTGCCGCCGCATTCACCTGCTCTCTGGGCTGGCCTAACCCACTGTTACCCATTTGCACGAACAGCTTGCGAAGGGACATCAGGACTGTCCTCATCACCTCCCTCATAATGTACTGGAAGAGGAGTTATCGAATGGGACTCCTCTGACTGAAAAATCACTCAGAGTCTGCGCCATTGTCCTATCCCTCAGATGCTGTCTCAGTATCTGATGTCTCAGTCTCTGATCCTATGTCAGAGCGGTCCTCTATAACCCGAGTGCAGGCAGCAGTCATCCATCAAGATGCCATCTCTGCTATTGGCTAAACTGTTGCTCTAAAACACTAGCCTACGTAGACAGTCACAAAATCAATGGTGTGTGTGAGATACGTGCAACAGTAGAGGCCACCTTACCTGCGCTTCTTCCCTCAATCAGCACATACTTTCAAGACACTCAAAAAACACCTTGTCACATACCATTCATCACAGTCTTTAGCACCTCCTGCGCCCAGTCCAACAATCATTATTGGTGCTCCCACTTCCTCCTCCTCGGATTCCCTCATTACCACCCAGCAAAAGTGCCCTTCATCTCTCCATAGCCGCCCTCCACCCCGCACATACATTTCATTGGTATTATAGCGCAGGTAATGGCTGACTTAACTAATGTACTCAGCTATTTACATAAAATACAGATTTGCTCTTTGCAGTAGGCATATAAACCTTCTGCGCTTCTTTATGGCACTAAAACTGCCACTAGACAAGTCGGACCCTTTTCCCCCTAGGGAAACCACACACATATTGACAACAGTGATATATATATGACAGCCAACCACCTGAAACTCAACTCAAGCAAAACCGAAATAATCCTCTTTGGCCCACACAAAAACACCTGGGAACCTTCATGGTGGCCCACCATGCTAGGCCCTGCACCCACCCACGCAACCTCAGCATCATCCTAGACTCCTCCCTCTCGATGACCCAACAAATCAACGCTCTCATCTCCTCATGCTTCAACACACTCCGTATACTGAAAAACATTCAAATGGATCCCCACAGAGACCAGAAAAACTGTCACTCACGCACTCATCAGCAGCAGGCTTGATTACGGAAATGCCCTCTACGCCGGCATCACTCTAAAACTCAAGCACAAACTACGCGCATCCAGAACTCAGCAGCACGACTCATCCTCGACCTCCCCCGACACAAACACATCTCTCCACACCTCAAATCCCTCCACTGGCTCCCCACTGACAAAAGGATCACCTTCAAGATCCTCATCCTCGCACACAAATCACTCCACAACACAGGCCCTGCCTACCTCAACTAGAGTCACCTTCCACACCCCCACACGAAACGTCCGCTCAGCTGACCTCTCTCTCGCCTCTGTCCCCCGCATCAAACACACCACCACCGGGGGCAGATCCTTCTCCTACCTTGCACCCAAAACCTGGAACGGCCTCACAACCCACCTTCACAAGACCCAAAACCTACTTCTTTTCAGGAAGGGCCTCAAAACCTGGCTTTTCAAACAGTGAACCTCCCATCCCCTTTCCCTCCCCCGTCCCCCCCTCCAGTGCCTTGAGACCCTCACGGGTGAGTAGCGCGCTTTATAAATCTTTGATTGATATATATAGATCTACCTCTATATATATATATATATATATATATATATATTTACATAGATATATCTATAGATATATATCAATGTACATAGATATATCTATCTACATAGATATATATATATAGATCTATATATATACATCTATTTTTTTTAGTTGTTGTATGGTTTCCTTGGGGGCCAAAATGTCCCCCAGGGAAACCCTACAACATCTAAAAAAAAAATATTGCCCCCACAGGGGGTCACCCTGCCCACGGGCGACCCCCTGTCATTTTATTTTAATTTTAGAATTTTTCTTTTTGGAAAAAAAAATAAAATCCCCTGGGGGGGGCGCGATTGCACCCCCCCACCCCCCATGGGGCACCTACCTTTTTTTAAAATAAAAAATATGCCCGGGGGGGCGGCCCGTGTTCCGAGGGGGCCGCCCCCCCAAAGTGAAATCCCTGGCGTCTAGTGGTGTTTCCTGGCCCCCAATCGCAGCTGTGCTGCGATCAGGGGGCCAGGAACCCTGAAAGTGTTTCCTGGCCCCCGATCGCAGCACAGCTGCGACCGGGGGCCAGGAAACACTTTCAGGAAGGCCTCGTAAGAAAGAGGAGAGTCTCCCCTTTCTTACGAGGCCTTCCCGAACGTGGGAAAGGCCGTTTTCCCCATCAAAGCAGGAAGCGGCCGCAAGGCTGCTTCCTGCTTTGATGGGGAAAACACCTTTGAAACGTCAGCGCGCCTCGCGGCGCGCTGACGTCACAAACGGGTGGGTGGGGGGTGGGGGGGAGACACGGAAGCTTCCGTGTCTCCCGGGGGAAGGTTAAAAAAAAAAAAAATCCTCGGGTGCGACGCACCCGAGGATTTATTAATACCCTTCCTGGTGTCGGCCAATGGTCGTGACCCGCACCAGGGAGGGTGTGTGGGCTTCAGCCAGTGGCCGACGCCCGCATCAAAAAGGTTAAAGAATTGAAAAGGCCCACTCAACATACATGTATGTCACTGGAAGTACTGATTGATGAGCTCTGTCTTAGACACAACTGCACCTTTTTCTTCTGGCTCTTCATCACATGAGTATGTCCAGCCACTGGTCCAGCTGCCTCACCCTCATCAGCTAGCATTGGTGTCTGATGTCTCAGGGCTAGACTGTGGCGCGTGCAGCAGGCAGCGATGATTTGGCAAACCTTGTGGGGCGAGGAGCGGAGGGCACCTCCAGATAGGTGCATGCACATGAATCTTGCCTTTAGGAGGCCGAGAGTTCTCTCAATTACATACCTTGTGCTCCCATGGGTCTCAATGAAACAGAGTTCCCCCGGCGTGGCTGAGTATCTCACTGGTGTCAACAGCCAAGAAAGGTTTGGATAGCCAGAGTCACCTGTGTACACAATGTTAGCACAATTGAAATAAAAGGTACAGCGACTGGCCAGAATGTGATGACAGGTGACACAACACTGAAACACATAACTCTGCATACTTACAAAGCAGCAAGGCCCTCTCTGTGTGTAGTCATGCCATCATGTGTGGGACATTGCTGTTCCACAATATGTAGGAGTCACGCATTGATCCAGGAAACTTGGCTGTCACTTCTGAGATGTACCAGTCTGCCAAACACACCACCTGCACGTTGATAGAGTGGTAGTTCTTCCTGTTCCTATACACCTGTTCATTAACACTGCCAGGGACCAGGGCTACATGGGTGCCATCAATGGCCCCTACCACATGAGGAATGTGTCCCATCTCATAAAAGTATGCCTTTACATAGGCCAAATCTTATCTTTGGAGGAACATGATGTAATTGTCCAGGTGTTAAAACAAAGCACACAGTACATCTGCAACGCCAGACTGAACATGGGCTGAGACATCCCTGCTGTTAAGGCGACAGTATTCTAAAATGAGCCTGTGTAGCACTGCCAAAACTTATACTATGGGAGGTGTTAGACTTGGCATCATTGGCATGGTCTCCCCTAATTTTTTGCCACTACTTTCCAGGTTGTTTCTGGGTGTTGTACTCTGTTGTTGCTGTTTTTGCTGTTTTTTGTTTACTCTGGACACTTTGCCACTGTTGACCAGTGCTAAAGTGTAAGTGTTCCCTGTATAAATTGTATATGTACATAGGCTTATCCATGATTGGCATATCTGATTTACTAGTAAGTCCCTAGTAAAGTAAACTAGAGGTGCCCAGCGCCTGTAAATCAAATGCTACTAGTGAGCCTGCAGCACTGGTTGTGCCACCCACATTAGTAGCCTTGTAAACATGGCTCAGACGTGTCTGTCTGTGCAGTTTTAAACTGACAATTCAACTTGGTTAGTGTACCCACTTGCCAGGCCTAAACCTTCCATTTTTATACATTGTAGGGCACCCCTAAGCAGGGTGAAGTGTATGTTAAAGGTGGGACATGTACTTTTGTGTTTTACATGTCCTGACAATACTGCCAAATTTGTTTTTCACTTTTGCAAGGCCTAGCTCTCTCATGGGTTAACATGGGCCTGCCTTTAAATATATTTAAAGTGCAGATTCCCTTTGGGGGAAGATGGACATATGAAGTTTGGGGTCTCTGAACTCACAATTTAAAAATACATCTGTTAGTGAAGTTGGTTTTTAGGTTGCACGTTTCAAAATCCCCCTTTTAGAAAGTAGGCATTTTCTTACTTAAACTATTCTGTGACTCTGCTTGGTTGTGGATTACCTGTCTGGGCCAGTTTTGACAGCTGGGCTGTTTGCAGCTCTCCTATAGACAGTGACACAAAGGGAGCTGGGGCGTAGCCTGCATATCGTGATGGGCCATCTGGGCTGAGAGTAGCAGAGGAGTGCTCACTTTCACCTGAAAGGGCTGTGCCTGCCCTCACACAATGCAGTCTCCAATCCCCTGGTGTGTGTCTGGGGCCTGGCCTGGGCAAGGCAGGTTCTTGAAAACAATGATATGCAACACCCGCAGCGGCTGCTAACGACGCAAGCCCCAATGCAGCGCAGTTTCTTGACACCGGGCGACCGGATTTTGATGCAACATCGCTGGGCGCGGAAAATCAACACAAAGCCTGCCCCGACCCGAGCTGCTCATCCAGATCGACACATCTCTCTCTTGTGGGAGAGAAGAAACAATGTACGCCGACCTGACCGGAGAAGGAGCGACGCACGTTCTTGCTTGCGGGTGAGAAATCATTGCTGGGCTTTTTCGACACACATTCACACGTGCAGCTTTATTTTTTACGCTTCCCAGGTATTTTTGCACGCTAACTGCATTCTCACTGTTTTCTCAGGGATTTAATACTCTCTTGCTTTTTAATTCAAACTTAACTTGTGTATGTTGGTTTTTTGTCGATTTTTTTTTTTTTTTTTTAGATAACTATTATATATTTTCTAAGCCTGTGTTGTGTCATTTTGTTGTGTTTTCACTGAGTTACTGTGTGTGTTGGTACAAATACTTCACAGATTGCTTCTGAAGTTAAGCCTGCCTGCTCGTGCCAAGCTACCAAGGGGTGAGCCGGGGTTAACTAAGAGTGATTCTCCTTTACCCTGACTAGAGTGAGGGTCCTTGCTTGGACGGGGGTAACCTAGCTGCCAACCAAAGACCCCATTTCTAACAGGAGGTATGCAATGGAGATCGCGAATGGCTGGCATCAGATCTGGCTCCAACTGTCTACATAGATCCATAATGGCCTGATGATTCAGACAATATGTCTGTATGACATGCCTGTCCTCTATGGTTGCCAGGTCGACTAGTGGACGGCACACAGGTGGTTACCTTACTCTCCTCATGGCAGGATATCTATGATGAGAGGAGAGAATGTACAATGAGCCATCCAGTATGCACATGTCAGCAGCACATGGTATATTAGTTCACACCTAACACCTGTAGGGGGTGCGTAGCATTGCTGACATATACAATAGACACCACAGATATGCACATGTTACACTCTCATTGCTGCACATTGGCTAACATGTAAGTCAGATAGGACATATGTCACATATGTAATTGAACATGTGTGGGTGACTGAGCAGTCCTGCACTGATCACACATTTATTTTTATAATCTACCTATATAGAGGCGTCCCCTAAGTTCCTAAGACTATCTGAACAGAGCTATCAACATATATACAGCCTCCACACGTCATTGTGTCAAGAATGTCACATAATGTTGCACTACCATGATGGCACAACACAGGGTTACACAGATATTTGGCTGGGTAAGTGTCTCACGCACTTAAAAAAGCATATCGATTGATTACATGTGCACAAACTGTACTACTGTAGCGGACAGTTGAAAGTGACCTAAGTCCACCGGCGGAAGTTGTCATGGCGATAGGCAGTTGCAACCGCTGTGCAACTTGTCATTGGTTAGCATTGCTTCCTTTGGTGGACTGGAGCCAATGGCGATGACCGCCAGCGGTGATGGTCCTGTACATGACGGCCGTGACCACCATTTCCCACAGCCTTCCTCACTTCACTCGTGAAACTGTTGCTAGCAGAACCTCCACGATGTGAGCTGCTGTGTACTGCCTCTGTGAGCCATCATGTCAGGTCCTGCAGGTGATAGGGCCCCTGCCTTCATCATGGAGGAGGTGGAAAAGCTGGTGTGGTAGATCCTATCCCTGTGTGGACAGTTATATAGGGGACCAGGTGAATCCAATGGCCCAGCAATGTGTAATAGGGGTTGTGTGTGATGTTGAATCGGGCATGTGTACTGGTGAGGGAGCAGATGCATGAAGGTGGCATATAGTGATTGTGTGTGAGCATGGAGAATGGGCACTTGCTGTGAAAGATGTGTAGTGATCACTCCTGTTGGTATGGTGTACGTGTACATGACTTTCTCCTTTTGTCTGTGTCATCCATGCAGGTGAACGCCCATCAGAAGAAGGGGATCTGGCGTGCCATTGCCAAACAAGTGCAGACCCCTGGGGGTCCACAACTGGCGGAGCACCCGTTGTTGCAAGGGGTGGGAAGACCTGAGACGCTGGGCCCGGAAGACCATGGAGGCCCAGCTGGAGATGTCCTGCCAGTGATGGAGGGGTGCCCGTCAAACCCTGACCCCCCTAATGGCCCGCATTTTGGCCTTGGCCTACCCTGAGATGGATAGGTGTTTGAGGGCAGCACAGCAGCCACAAGGGGGTAAAGTAATGACTGTATCCTAGTACATAGCTATGGTTGTATGGTGTTTGCTGTCTCACTGTACCTTCTGTGACAATGTAGTAGGTGCTACACGTATGTAGACTAGTGGAAATCTGTAGTTCCCACCTTGCCTGAGTATCAGATGTATATCATGGTTTGCTATGTGCACGTTTAGGTCACCTGTATCAAGACATATCTATGACTGCATGTGGAGATGCCCAAATGACAATGCCACTGTGACTCCATCTCGCCATTTCTATGGATGTGAGCCTGGCATATCACCCTACCCATTGAGTAAAACCTGGTCCATCCATCAGCATGTGGGCCTTAGTGGATCTAAGGTGTCTGTCCACTCCCATCTGTGTTGGTCACCTGTATTTGCAACTGGGTGACAGGTACTTGATATTTAGTACTTGTACATTTATAGACTGCATGTGAGGCAGCTATCTAATTTACACCACAGATATGGCCTGTGTAAGACAGTACATATGGATTTGTAGTAGTCGAGCCATTGTCCGTTCATCTTCATTCTATGGGGTATGTGAAGATAGCAACAAAAGGACATTATAATTTTGTTTTCTGATTTGGTATATTTGCACTCATTATGCATATCCATGGGGCTGACAGGTGGGCATTTCACCCTTAACCCAATGGCTTTGTTCTAGAGGTGGTAAATGACTAGGCAGAGCTAGCCTTTGACAATATGCAATGTCAATGCCATGTGTGCCAATGCCCTAACAATTACAGTGCAACATTGGTTAGTTGCTGCCTACATCATTTCTCAATGGTTACTTGGGGGCACGTCATATAAAGAGGGACAATCACTGCTACTCTTGGCCTAGCTGGTGTGGGCACTTTGGACAGGATTAGGTATTGAATGACTTATGAGAACAAGAGAAAATTGTTTTGTTGTATCACTATTTCTGTATCAGCCTTATGTTATAGTGGGATATGTTTTCAGTGCAATGGCAGTCGTGTAGGTCCATGTGTGCATCATGTGTACATGTAATTTCCGTGTGACATGTCAGGAATGGTGCTGAGTGATGTTGGTTTACTCATGTTGTCAAGTCGTGCAACTGTAACTGCATGTTAGGTGGAACGGTAGGTGACCTATGATGTATTTTGTGGCTGCCTGAAGTTTAGTTGTTGTGACACTGCACTCAGTGATTGGCTATGGACGTATCATGTGTGCTATATAGGCCGTTGTAGCTGCACATGCATGTATGAAGTGATGTGGTGTATCTGCGTTTAGTGACTGCAGATATTCCTCTGTGACTGTGTAAAAGTAATGACATTCCTGTTCTCCAGACATGTATTCTACACATCCGATGTCACCTGTATGGGAGTCCAACTTGTTGTGGCTACATCAGTTAATGTATCCATATTGGCATATATATACAGTGTGTTCCGCCAGCCATGTGCTATGACTGGCAGGTGCTGTGTGGTCTGTGAATAGAGTAGTCTTCACTATCAAGGGACATTACTAATGGACATCGAGTGGTCAGTTTCTGAACATGCTTGTTGTGTTGTGATCAGTCATCTGCTGTTCCTATAGGTTTTAGGAGTATGGAGAGGTATGATCAGGATTATACTAGATATTTCTACATCACCCAGGGCATGATGAGCATGCTGACATGGCTTCACTAGTGATCATTGGAATACTCTAGATGTGCTAGCTTACTTGGATTTTAATGTGGGTGTGAGGGATGACATTAAGGGGTGGATAGTAGTGACATGTTGTGATACAATGTAGGATATTTGTATTGCTAACAGAGGTAGCCTAGCCAGGAGATTTTTGCATGTTTACATATGTGTATGTAAGGAATATATTAACCCATTGTTTCCCTCTCTGCCTCTCCCTCCCTCCTTCTCTCTCTTTTTGTGTGCATCAGCATAGGTAGGCAAAGGAGACAGAGCACAGGCGAGTAGGGATCCTGCTGGCCACGGGACCCGGAGTGCTGCAACCACTGACAGCGTGGGACCCAGTGGCCCGGAGCGTGAGGGGAGTGCCATAAGGGAGAACGGATCTTCCGCTTCATCATCTTCGGAATCGTCCTCCAGTGAAAATTTCATGGTGCTGGCAGACCCTTCTGGGACCACCCCTACACCATCTTTGTCCACAATCCACCCTACTACCACCGCCCTCCCTAAAGCTCCCCACCCAGTTGTCCGTGCCCCCTCACCCATGAGGACGGGTGCCTCCTTCGCTGCAGGCACCTCTGCCCCTGTCAACCCTGCTGCTATCAGTGAGGAGGCTATTGACCTCCTGCAGTTCATCTGTGTGGGTCAGTCAACCATCATGAATGCCATCCAGGGACTTGCAACTCAAGTCCAAAAGAGTGATGCATTCCTGGAGGGCATTCACATTGCACTGGCTGGCCAAAGGAAATCCATTCAGGTTCTGGCCTCCTCATTGATGGCAGCCAGATACCCTTTGTCTTCTGTCCCCCTTCCACATTCCTCTCCCCAATCCCTCACCCCTTCTCCTTGTCCCAGCCAAAGCACACACACAGACAAGAATGCACCCACCTCAACATCCAGAGGTACTGCTGATAAACACAAGCACCACAAGACCCACCACCGGCATGCACATAAACAACACCCAACTGCAGACACACCAACACCCACTACCTGCACAGACTCCTCTACTGCCCGACCTTCACAGACACTACATCCGAGACACCTGCAAACACCACACTGACATTCACTGATACAGCCACAACTCCAATCCTACTCAAAGTCAGCACAATAGCAGACCCACAGACATCTATCTCAGTCACCACATCTGCAGTCACCACAACCACAGACACACCCACATGCAGCATATCAACCATACCTGCAGTCACCACCCCAACAGTCACCCATCCACCATGTGTTCCTGGCCATTCTCTAAGCCTCACCCTAAGCCCCCTCCCAAGCTCAAGCCCAAAGACCCCCCTCCCAAAGCAAAACCCAAATCCCCCCTCCACCACCCCTCTAATCCCTGAGGTACCTACCTGCCCTCTTGATGCACCTACCTGTGGAGGTCATATAGCACTCAGCAGTGCTGTAGGGACACACAGATGTGGCATATGTGCATTGTGCACATTGTTGCTTTGACTGGCCTATTGGCATATCAGATTGTAAATAGTTCTGTATGTATTTTTTTTTTTGATTATTACACATTAGGGCCACCCAGTCGTTGGTTCCAAGGTCACATATTTGTCGTGCCTTTCTTTCCTCATGGCTGTTATGGTCTTTCCTGCTTTGGTTTGTGTGCGAGTGACTTTTGTGTGTGTGGTGGTTGTTCTACCAGTTGTGTCTGGGCAGCATATGTGAGTGTGTGTTTTGAATTTGTCCCGCAGTGATGACTGTGTATTGTGTGTTGGACATGTAAGTGTTTGGGACAGTCATTTATGTTGATATTGTGTGTATTGATTGTGTTGACATTTGTTATTTGCAGTGTTGTGTGTCCTTGTGTGGTTGTACTGTGTGCGTGCATGTGTGCAGTGATTGGTATTTCAGTAACGTTGTGTAGTGTGTTTGCATGGTCTAACGTATGCCTCATTATATGGCTGTGTGATTGTGTGTATTGGTTCTCTGGTGCTGTTACATAGTCTTGTGTGTATGTTATGTCAGGTGGCGGTGTCTATTGTGGTTACTTAGAGATGCATTTGAGGTGTGGCAGTTGTGGTGTAGTTGTGTGATTTGGTGGTGTTGTGTTTGACTGTGCCAGTGCTGTGTGTCTGTGGGCTGGTGTGTGTTTTGGAAGTGTGTGTTGGCCGTGGTGTGTGTACTATGTCTGTGCGTGTGTATATGTGGCTTTGTGTCAATGTGTGTGTCAGTTTGGGCATACATGTGTGTGTCGCCATCGTCACCGGTTCAGGATGTGTATGTTGTGTGTGCGTTGACACCTTGGCATTATGTGACAATGACAGGTAAGTGTGTGTACTCACGGTTACTGTTGTTGTCGCTGGTTCCGGAGTCATTGTATGAGCAAGAGCAGTGGGAAGACATGTAGTTCAGGTTCCACGGCGGCTCCAGATGGGTATGTGTTCCAGAAGGTGGGTGTCTCCTTTTAAAGAGTTGGTTTCTGCCAGGGTTTCTGTGGTGGTGCGAACACAGCGGAAACCTTGGTGGTGTGCAGCCTCTTAATCTGTCCGGTGGAAATATGGTCTCCGCCGGCCTGAAGGTGCCGACTGCCGTCTGTGGTGGCCTGACCACACTGGCGGTGCCAGCGGTGAATTGGCTGTATTCTGTTGCGATTACCGCCATGGTCATAATTTGGCGGTCTTATCCACGAGCCTGTGGCCTGTGGCCAACAGGCCTCTCTATCTGAGGTTAGTGACAGGTGTAATTTTTTTAGAAACTGTCATCACTCGTATTCCTGACCCTTGCAAGGACTGGAGTCTTAGGAGTGATTTTGAGTAAATCCTTCTTAAGAACAGTTATTTCAAAAGTGATTTGAAAAATGCAAGAGTTTTTTCTAATGTTATGTCAAAAGCATTTTCATTCGATTTGCCTTTAGTTGCCATTTCAGTTAATGTTGAAAATGTTTTTATGTGTATCTATATCTTGGTTTATGATAAATGATTTTAACACAAACTGCAGAGCCTGTATTGTAATTAATTGTGCTTTTCCATTTTATTTTCATTAAAGATGTGAGGCTAAACAAGGCTGACTCGTATCTCCTTTCTGTTGTGCTTTAAAATGATTTTAATAGCATCAGAAATAATGACCATATTACCAGTGCCAATACTAATGGTGACCATCTCAAACTTTCTGCAAATTGGATGATATTTTAGTTAACATGCCTAAGCCTGCAATGTCAATTCTGATGTTTTTATCTCAAATGTATTCTGATTAAAATGTATCAGGTTACAACTTAACTTTGATAAAATTCCAATTTTCCTTTCACAGCCTTCCCTTTGTGGCATATGTTTGTACATGGCAGTTATGAGAAGGAGATTGAATCAGAGACCAATGAGAGCCCCTACCTACCTATCATGTTGTCAATGCCCTATGCATCATCCAACTTGATTCTCCATAAAAGACAAAAAAGAAGGAACAATGGAACAAACTTAAAAAACAAACTCTTGTTTTCCAGACCGGAAGAAGGGGAGGAAGAGGAGAACAACGTAAGGGAGGAGACAGAAAGAAGTAATTTGGACAGACTCTCAATTTGTATGAGACAGGCTGGGGAAAATGTGAGCAAATCATTTTTGGGACTGGAAGGCAAACTCTTAAGCAAATCTTTTAATTTTGAGACAATTAAGTGAGTAAGAGTGATGTGATTAATAAACTGACACCAAGCTGTACTCTCATCACATAATCAAAAAGATTTTAATGGGAACTTCAAACAATGTAAGATGGTTAAAACCATACTGTGCACACCCACATAGGCATTCTCTCCACATTACCAGATATTGCAACTGACAAAGATAAAGGCGGAAATTGCAGATAACACCTTAGCATCTTCCCCACCCTGGTACCTGCCAATGACTAGGCCAAACACAGAGCTGTAAATCACATCTTTATTCCTCTGTGTGTAACGAAGAACTCCCCAACATTCTAAACCAAGCTTTCCTTAAATTCTATTCTAGTGATTACTTCACACTGATATTGAGTCTGTTTGGAGCCAGAATGCCTCCGTCCTAAAACATTCTGGACACCACATATCCCCCTCTGTTATATGTAAAATGACTATTTTTATAAAATCAGTAGACATAAACATACACAGAAACATGTACAAGTATGGGCCATATGTATCATGTATGTTTGCTGTCCCAAATTGCCTGAGCGGACCGTTTGCAACCGCAAAAATAGATTTTGGTATGTATGAATTCCAATTTGCGATTAAGTATCATGTTACCGAATCACAATTTGGAACTGTGCATATATACCAATTCGGTATTAGTTAGGGGCATGTCAAGGTCATCTCTTCCTCATACAGAATCGCAGCAGTATATAGGAATGTTTTGTGACCGAAATGCGGTCACAAAACATTTGCTTTTTACCACCTACATCAAGTAGGTGGTAACCCATTCGCAAACGGGAAGGGGAACAAAAAGGTACCCCTTCCATCTTGTGAATTGTTGCAAAAATGTTTTTTAAGAGCAGGCAGTGGTCCCACGGACCAATGCCTGCTCTTAAAAAATGAAAAGAAAACTTTTTCTTTTTTAAAAGCATCCCATTTTCCCTTAAGGAAAACGGACTGCACTAAAAAAAAGATTGCTTTATTTAAAAGCAATTATAGTCATGGTGGCCTGCTGTGTCCAGCAGCCCACCATCCCTGTGATTTTGTATTTCCTAATGGGTTGAAAATTGTGATCTGCTTCATAAATATTAATGAGGTAGGCCGACTTGCGACCCATTAGGAAATACTAAATGAAACTCATGGAGTTTCACAGATTCAAAAAGCGATTACCTAATTGCGATTCACAGAGAATCGCAATTAGGTAACTGCAATTTGGAATAATGATACATATGGCCCCATATCACTTGAATCAATTTTCTTGGTGCTTTGATCATGCGACCATATCAGGTTACAGTAAGCTGTAAGATGTCATCTTTAATGTCAGAGATTGCCAAGGATGGTAAAGAGGTAACAGCAGTCACTGAGTTTCAGGTTAAGTCATTCTTTGACCATTTGTAGTTCAAGACCGATAAATCACAGGCCTAAAGTGAGAAGCGTCTCTGGTAGTAGACTTCCCAGGGCTCTGGGCAGTCATTATGGGTCCCTTGGTAGACACCACTTAGAAAGGCTCAGCATTGTAGGGAGCATCAGACGTTCTCTTATGCGTCTGTCAAGTAATCACCAGATCTCCTTTGCTAAACAAGATGTTGGTCACATATCGCTGCTTGGCTGCATACGCCTTCATTTTCTGTTTGTTAACCAAGTCCTTTGTATGAATCATGTTTTCACTGTTATCTCTCTTGGTGGTCCATTGAGGTATCTTGGTTGTCATTGCTCTCCCAAACATCAAAGTAGCAGGACTTTCACCTGTGGTCAAGTGAGGTGTTGAACGATAAGCTGTTAGAGTAGAATTTTCAAACTGAGCTTCTCAAGACTTGCAAGCTGTACTGCTTTCTTTAGTGTAATCATAAAATGCTCAACAACTCCATTTGCCTGTGGCCATAATGGTGTGCTGTTTTGATGCTTTATGTTCAGATGCTTCAGGAATTTTTAGAATTCTTTACTGTTAAAGGGTGGGCCATTATTGGACTTCACAATGGCTGGAATGCTCCATGTTGCAAAGATGCATCAAGCTTTCCAGTGACTCATTCTTGAGTCGTAGATGAGAGGTCTTCAACCAATGGGAAACATGAGTATTCATTAACAATCTCCATTAGGTGATGTCCATTATCAAGTGGACAAAAGAAGTTGATAGCTGTTCTCTCCTATGCATGTTTAGGGAGTTCTGACATGTTCAGAGTATGTTGAGTAACATTGATAGAAAGGCAGTTGCATATATGACAGGGCATGAGTTCCTTTTCAACTCATTCATCTAAGCATGGAAACCAAACTCAGTCTCAGAGATCTCTTTTTTATAGCAACAATACCACAATGTCCTTTATGAGCCACTTCAATTACTTTCTTTCGCAGATTCTCTGGAATCAGGATTCTTGACCCTCGCATTATAACTCCTCCCTAAGTCATGGACAATTCATCTTTGACATTTTTTTGTATTTTTGATAATCACCATCATTTGTGAGAGATTGAATGCTTTTGTTGTATGACTGATGTGTGATTATGTCATTTAACTTCAGCAGATCAATATCATAACTTGTGGCAGTGATAATCTGGGTTAACAGATAGCAGCTGTTGTATTTGACTTAACAATAAAATGAATGTAGGGTTCAGCCATCTTGGAGGGTGTACCATGACCTTGTACAGGCACTCTTGAAAAGTAGTCAGCAGGACTCTGATATTTTCCTGTATGATACACAATTCAATGCAAGGAGACATCTTAGCTTTTAGATTGTCAAAGATGGTGAGTAACGATGGTCAGATGATCAGTTACCAGTGTAAACTGCTTTCCATACAGAAACAGATTGATATGTTCACAAGCCCATACCACAGCCAAACCTTCTTTCTTAGGCTGTGAATAAGCACATTCTGTTTGGGACAAACTTCTATTAGCATAGGCCACAGTATACCGTCAAGCATTTGGCCATCCACTATGGTATGCAAGGATAGAACCTAACCAGAGTAGGCTAGCATCAACTACAATCTCTTTGTGAAATTTTGGATTGAAGTATTCCATCTCAGTAACATTTTCAGTGGCATGCTTGATTCTTTTGAAACTTCTCTCACATTCTTGTGACCATTGAAAGGAAAACTTTGTCTTTGTCAACTCTCATAATGGAGTATTAACAGTGGCAAATTCTTGTATGTTCCTTGAACATTACCTGGCCATGCCAAGGGAAGAACGTACCAGTGAAACATCTTGTGGGCAATCAGCATTTAACAGAATTTGCACTTTTGCAGGATAAGGTGTCTCACCCCTATCAAACATGATATGGCCAAAGAATTTCAGTTTTGGCTGGCTGAACTTACACTTGTCAGCATTCAAAGTCAATCTTACATCACTGAGGAAACGACATACTTGTGTGAGAACTCTATCATGCTCCTTCTGCGTAGCTCCAAAAAGTAGTATGTCATTGCTATAATTTAATGCATTCACAACAGGCTGCATTTTATTTCAAATTACATCTTGACAGAGTTCTGCAGCCGAAAACACACCAAAACTAGGGGCTTCGTTATGAGGCTGGTGGTCCAAGGACCGCCAGCCTCGTGGTGATGGTCGGACCGCTGCAACTTTAGTGCTCCGACAGCCCCATTACAATCCTGGCAGACGGATCCGCCAGGAGACCGCCCTTCAGGCTGGGCACGTGGTTTTCAACATAGTGACAGCAGTCTGAATTGCACTCAGCCAGGATGGCGCTGAACTCAGCTTTGCCTGGTTGATTACAACTCACCTTACCTCCAGCTTTTTGATGGCGTTCACCATAAGGGTGCTGGGGTGCTACGGTATTGACCTCTGCTCCCTTGAGGGACCCAAGGCCAAAATCCTAGCTCTGTTTCTGCCAGTAAGCCCAGTGGGGACATGTATTTCAATGTTACCGCCTGTCCGCCCAGCGGGAACGTTGTAATAAACTTGGGTGGGAACGCCACCACCATGGAGGTGGCATCCTCCCTGCGAGTTTAGTGGTCCCACAGTGGAATTGCCAAACTCATAATTAGGCCCTTAGCCTTTTCTATCGAAACAAACCAACATTTGTAGAAAAGGTTGTAATGTACCTGTAAATTTCTTAACGTTCTATCTGAAGATAACCGTTATTTAAATCAAGATGAGAAAAGACCGCACTATTCAATTTAATTATCATGTCAGCAATGTGTGAACTGGATGTCGTTCTCGTTCATTTGCTTTGTTTGCTTGATTCATGTCAATGAATATGCATGCAGCTTCTTTACTGTCCTTTTCAGGCGCTACAACTATGGGAGAAAGCCATGGTAATGGACCACTGGGACACTCAATGATGTCATGGTTCAGTACCGATTCAAGTTCTTCTTCAACAGCTTCTTGAAAATGAAAAGCAATTTGTCTATGTCTCTGAACGGGAAGGACATTTTCAATAATATGCAGTTTCCTTTTTATAATATTAAACTGTCCTAAACCGTGAAACAACAAAGAAAATCTACATACTAATGCCTGGTGAGCGTCCATGTTGTGATTCACAGAAATCATGCCCATATCAGCAGCCATATTGAACTGAGTAAACAAGCACTTGAAGCTGCAACCTGAAGCACATGGATCAGTGCTGGTACCTATGTTTTCAATGTTTTACTGTTGCTATAAAGGAACCTTGAATGTTCATGGGCAATAATGCAGCTCATGATTAAACTTTGGTGTTTGAAGGTATAAGCCACAGTAATGGAGATAGTTCATTGTATTTCTCTATAGGCGTTATGTTTATCAATGCACCACTGTCGAAAATGAAAAGTATTGAGCAAGCATTTATTTTCAATGTAATCTCTGGAAAGTAATTGTGTGATTTTGCTGCTTTGGTATGTTGACTTGTCTTTGACAGACATTTTTCTTCACATGTGACCAGTCCAATATGCACACGTTTTTCTGAGGTAAACATTGACATAACACAATCACTTACTTCAATTTCACTTGTTATTGAGACAAATTAACTGTTTGATGATGATTTAGATGAGGATCGACTTTGTTTAATATCAATTTGCCTCAACTGATGTCTTTGCTTGGCCTTGTGGACGCATGTTTAACATTGCTTCTGGAACGTTCTGGTGGCCATTTTGTCATTGCGCTGTGATGCACTTACTTTTTACTTCGCTCTACACATCATCACAAAAGGGTTCTCTTTCCCGCAGGCTTTACATATCTGTCCAATGGTGGGACAAGTTCCTTTGTATGGAAAAAATGAAAATCCACATCTAAAACACAACTTTTCACACATAGACATCACTTTGTGTCCTTCAGTCTTTTGGTCCAGATTACTTTTCACACTCATGATTGACTTGCTCTGGGCACCTTTGGGCTTCATGCCAGCAGCTTGTCTCTCAGCATGTTCCTCAGTTCTGGAAGCCATCAGCATTCGCTTCAGTCTTGGAGGCATATTTACAACCCCCATGCACCTCCAATGCATCACTTTTTTTACACTCCAGCGGCACAGTGTGCAGACCCATATATACGAGGTCATGAAAAGTCACTTTGTATGGTTTTTGATGGCCTTGTAGATATGGAGTAAGGTAAGGTAGCGCAAGTCGCTGCCTTGCCTTGCCTTACTCTCTGTGTCGGGGGGGGTTCATGGGTGTTGCAGTGGGTTTTCCTACATAACACCCATGGGTTTGATGCATTTGCAGATTTACAAGGCTATGTAAACCTGGGAATAATTCAAAACTGCTTGCATCTAGAGGGGATGCGTAATGAGGACAAATATTTCTATTTCTCCTCCTTTATTCATCTTTCTATGTGTGCTACATTTTGCAGCACACATAGAAAGATGAAAATGCATCCATGGATTGTTTTTGTGCTGGAAGATTCACCTTCATGCACAAAAACACTCCTGCGTGCAACGCAGGCACCCTTGCATCCTGTTGCAAGGGTGCGTGCATTGGCATTTTGTAAATATGGTGCATTTCTGCTCTTTTCCTGTGGCGCAGGGCAGCGTAGCAAGGTCCCTTGCTGTGCTACCCTACTCCACATTATAGTAAATATGCCCCTGAGAGTTTGTCTCAGCAGTTATCGTCTGAATTAATCTGACAAGCATCTATAAATATCTATAGGACGCACATCTTCTTCATCATTGAATTAATTGAACTTACAGTGTTTAATGAGTGCAATGAGTATTTCTACAAATTTATCAATAGTTTCACAAACTGCTTTAGGTTCTTTACTGAAAGTGTATCCTTCGTAATCAATGCTTGGTACTGGATTGAACTTGAGATTCTAAACATTTTGAATTTGACACTCTGGCCCTCATTCTGAGTCTGGCGGGCGGCCTCCGCCGCCCGCCAGACTTCCCCCCTCCAAAGTACCGCTCCGCGGTCCAGAGACCGCGGAGGGTATTCCAAGTTTTCCCCTGGACTGGCGGGCGGCCGCCAAAAGGCCGCCCGCCAGCCCAGGGGAAAACGACCTTCCCACCATGAAGCCGGCTCGTAATCGAGCCGGCGGTGTGGGAAGGTGCGACGGGTGCTACTGCACCCGTCGCGTATTTCACTGTCTGCTACGCAGACAGTGAAATACTAGCGGGCCCTCTTACGGGGGCCCCTGCAGTGCCCATGCCATTGGCATGGGCACTGCAGGGGCCCCCAGGGGCCCCACGACAATCCTTACCGCCATCCTGTTCCTGGCGGGCGAGCCGCCAGGAACAGGATGGCGGTAAGGATTGTCAGAATCCCCTCGGCGGCACAGCGAGCTGCGCCGCCTTGGAGGATTCTTAGGGGCAGTGGAAAACCGGCGGGAGACCGACGGTTTTCCCTTTCTGACCGCGGCCAAAGCGCCGCGGTCAGAATGCCCAAGGGAGCACCGCCGGCCTGTCGGCGGTGCTCCCGCCCCCGTTGGCCCTGGCGGTTCTCTACCGCCAGGGTCAGAATGAGGGCCTATGTGACTTCTTCACCAGTCCTCTGTATTTTCTTTATAACTTCTTTCACACCAGCAACATTTTTGAGATACTTGATAATCTTTCTGTTATCAGTCTTTTCAAGTGCATCAATGAAATCTTCAAAAAGTCTCTATTCAAGCAGTCCATCTATCGCTAATATTTGGCCATTTGTCAGCTTCGAAAGGTGGTGGTTTCAGGAATGCGGCAGCATTGTAAACTAGTGTGGAGCTTACCGATGTTAAGAGTAGAGTGCTTTCTGAAGCGGTTTGATCATGCTTATTCAAATGTTCTCCCAAATCTTTTGACATGTGAGTTTAGGATCATCTTTTACATTAATTGGAGCTGTGTCTTCTCTCTTAGCTGCCCATATCAAAATTTCACAAGTCCAACTGTTGCCTTCATCTCTTTGTTTGCTAAAGGTCTATGAAGCAGTCTGGTCGATAGCTGCTTCGGGTATGGACAGCTCTGAGCACTGCTTCATGAGCCACTCTGTCTAACGCTGTGGCACAATGACTCTCTTTAATGGGCTCTGTAAATTATTTATTCCCTCCCTTTTATACATTAGTTTGCATTTTCTGACACCTAGTTAATCTCTGCCTTGCAGAGTTTTGAAAACCTGGTTGTATCCTCCTTTAGCGTTAACATTCTGTACAATGTATAACTTTACTTTTGCTTGGCAGTGCGGTACCTTTTAATATGGTTCCGGTCATAGCTTCTTGACTGATGATGCGTAGACTGTTCAGTGAAGCTTTCTTTACACTCAAACGCATCACAACGGCTGGAGTTGTGCTTTGACTCTACATACTCCACTTGTCTGTTCGGTACTTTGACGAAGGCACACATAACATGCACAAGCAGTTTGCTTGGACCATGTCAAGCTCCCCGGAATAACACTGTTCTTCTTTGGGCTCCTAATCCCCTATCCCATCGCCCGTTGTAACATCTTTCACATCCAGTTATCCCCCAATGACAAGCCAACACACAAATCTGTAAATCACGTTTTTATTCCCCTGTATGTAAATATGAACTCTCCAACATTCTAAACCAAGCTTTCATTACGTTCTATTCTAGCTATCATGTCACATTGATACGGAGTCTGTTTGGAGCTAAAAAGGTTCCATCCTTAAACTGCAAGTCACTACAACACTCACCTCATATGCAGGTGCTAACGCGTCCTTTTATGATAATTTATTACACATCAGGACTCGTTTTAGGCCAATGAATCTCTTGACCCAGTTGAGAGACACCTTAGGACAAGATAGCTAATCAATATGTCAATCAATATGTTAATAATGTCATCAATATTTATCACGACAATACATTTCAGTTTAGTCAAAGTTATTAATCAATGTAAGACACTGCCATGACGTTACAGTCATGAATAACCACACCAGTTTAGTAGAATTTTATGAGTTTTATTCCCTATTAGTTACAATTCTAAAAGCAAGTGTGTTAATCTCAAAACCAAGAAACATAATAGCATTGTCACGATATGGCAACTTTGATAAGATTTCATTAAGGCAAGAATCACAAACATCAAAATATAACACGGCGGAAACATAGATCAATTTAGCAGAGTGTCAATAACGCATTGGTTCAAGAAAGCATAGATTCTGTCATTTGTCTATCTGCGTCAGTTTAGTGAACTCCTGTCCTAACCACTTATTAGCATTAGCATGTTGGCCTTCATGCAAAACAATTTAGAACACAATTTGGAAAACATCTAGCTACGGTCTTCTGTCAAAAGTAAGCAGTAGGTACCTAGAAAGGATAAGCAAACAGACAAATCACAATTGTATTGTCATAGTTACCCTCCAAGGTTTAGGTCAGCACTCAGGTTCAGTCTTCATCTTCAGGACATCAGTCTAATCGCCATCAGTCAGAATTCAGCTCCAGAGTAAAAGGGGGGCACTTCCCTCATAAAGAGGTAAAGTGTCAAATGGGCAATCTAAGGACGAGGATGGTTCTAAGCAAACCAATAAGTCACCAAACAGAGTAACAAAGTTTCTGGAAAAAATCAATAGCATTCCCTACCTAATTCTAAATGGCTCCCCGTGTCATGGGTTTTTATCCCTTTTTCATTGGACATTGGTTATACCCCATTATCTTTTATCCAATTGGAAAATGTATTATGTCACTAATCTTTCACCCCATATTGTTTTACAAGCTTTTCATTGGTCCATATGCTTGGCGTCTTCTGAGGTAGCACGTCCGGTATGATTTCATCCTTCTGTAATTCTTTGCACATCTTAGGTCAGTAACTCCATTGTCTTCACCGGTTTGAATGACCTTGTACATTACATTAATCTACACTGTTTCATTTTGTCAAATTTTTTCTACAAGCAATGTGGATTTCATGGGAACGGATCTACTATGGTTACATTCAGCTTCTAGTTTGAAGAAAACAAGGGGTCATGTCCTTTGCGAGTCAGCACACTGCAAGATAGGAAAAAAAACATTTAATATGAGAGCCAAGCAGCTAAGCTTCGGCTCATGCTAACTTAAGGCCTACAAGGATTTCAGCACGAATTCAATGTCCCATACCATCCATTAGGGAGACGATAATAAGCATTTAATCCGCAGATATAATAGATCTCAGGGATCGCTGGATCCTGTCCATTTAACATGAATGTCCATTTACTCTGAAACAAAAACGCATGCCTGCATTCACTCATGCCCACAAATAAAGTGTCATGTTCAGATTTTGGCCTATATATACAGAGCCTTCCTACATGTAATGCATCTCTAGGTAATTTGCCTTGTGTCTTTATTGCAGTGTAAGCATAATCATTTGCATATGTGCGTTTTTCTAGCCCTTTTTCTAGTCTCTCTTTCAATGCTTTGCGTCTGTCATCAGTGTGATCTAAGAAGCTTTTCTCTACAGGTGTTAATAAGCAAGTCAGATAGTTGCAGTGTGCATAGGCTGTCCCAAATGTAAGTGTAGCCTCTAACTATTTTTATACTACTGTATGCTCCTTAGCTAACTTATTCAAAAACTCAATCACAGGCACAAAAGAAAACACCACATTCAAATTAGAATAAAAATATTGCACATGCTCCTGGTTATAGAATCTTGTTAGTAGCAAAATACAGCTTATCCCATATGTTAACGGCAAGCTATGATATGTGACCCCTTCTTGCACTGATGAAGGAATCTTTGTACACACATAACAGTTTCCCGCATCCATGGTTTCAACATACTCATTCAGCAAGCGATAGAAAACGTTAGTGGAGAGTTCCCCTTTTGAATTAGTTCCCTCATGCAAGTGTTTTGTATCTTGCTCAAACTTTTCCCACGGTGTTAGTGTTGTAGTTTCAGGTTTTGAAGCATTGTTAGTTGCTTTCTTATCCAACCACGGCATTCCCACAATCACACCTACAATTATTATCGCACACACAATACCTAATATAATACTTAACCAACCACACACTTTACCTTTCTTGCTACTATCTCTATTATGAGCCATCATCTGTAAAGAATCAGATAGAATAACTCAAAGCAAACCAATCAACTTGAGGACAATTTAAAAACTCTCCTTTTTTTTTTTTCTTGATGCAAAGTCTCTCTCTCTCTCTCTGCATGTATTTATAGCATTTCACTCACTCCAGGACCCTTTTGTCAAATCAGGTTAGCAGCTTGTCATAATCGGGTTTCAAAGTCAATTCAGGTTATCAGTGTCACATCCAGTAGTTTATAACTCTCTTTCTCAATGTTTTCAACTTTTCAATTTCAATGTTTAACACAGTCTCTTTCTTTGATTGATTTCAGGTACCGTAATATTGGCCTGGTACTTCTCGATCAAAACGGAACACTAAGAATACTCGTTGTTGCATATGCCCATTCAGGACCTGTGAACCTTCTATTTGCAGTTCTTTTTCTTTTCAACCTGCGTTCGCTTTGCAATTCTCCTTCACTTAGATCCTCTATTCGGGTTGTATCGATTTCTTCCGCTATTGTTTCGCCTGGTACGACCTTTTCTTTCGCAGCCTGCTTCTCTGGCCAGTTATCACCTTTATGCGTCTTCTTCCTGCTTGGCCTTCCAGGACGCTGAACAGCACCCTCCTCTTGTGCTATGGTGTTTTCTCTTGACGGTCCTGCAATTGGCTCAGGGGATGCCGGTGTGCTTTGACTTCTCTCTACTATTTCCCCTTCTTCTTCTTCTGGGTCTGTGACAGGTTCAAGCTCTAACCTGTACCCGTCTACTTCTGGAGAACCTCTCCTTGACTTAGTTCTCCTGCTGCCTCTATTGAGATAGGCTAATTGTCACCTCTGTTTACTGTTTGAGGGACTGGGCCGTCCTCAGTGGGCTCTCCGGTAGTCTCAGTTTCCCCTTGACTGTTTTCTGGCCCTGAGACTTCCCTCTCTGGAATTGCTGAGTTGGAAACTTCAAATTCCTCATCAGTCAGACATGTCACCTTCTTTGTGTGACTGGCATGTATCCAGTTTGGAACGCCTGCACATTTCACAGCAGTGGTTGTTGTCAGTATTACTTGGTATGGCCCCTTCCAGCGCGGCTCCAAACACGACTTCCTCACGTGCTTCTTGACAACCACCCAGTCATCGGTTTGCAGGGTGTGTCCTGGATCACTGATCGGTGGCAATGTGTTGGCTTCCACCTGGTGGGAGAAAGAGCGAACCACATCAGCCAAACCTTTGCAGTAGTCCAGCACCATATCATCTGTGATATTCACAAGAGCATTTGCGGGTACTGCGGGTAGCCTCATAGCTCTGCCCATCAATATCTCGTGGGGAGATAGTCCTGTCTTCTTATCAGGGGTGTTTCTCATTGACATTAGCACTAAAGGTAATGCATCTAGCCATTTCATATTGGTAGCTGTGCACATTTTTGCCATTCTCGACTTCAAAGAAGGTACCATTCATCTGTTCTACTAGTCCTGATGCTTCAGGGCGGTAGTTACAATGCAGCTTCTGTTCAATGTCCAATGCAGCACACAAGAGCTTAATCACCTCATTGTCGAAGTGGCTGTCCCTATCTGATTCTAAAGAGACCGGAAAACCAAACCTTGGTATTAATTCTCTGAGTAACAGCTTTGCGACTGTGAGACTGTCATTTCTACGTGTGGGGTAAGCTTCAATCCAGTGGCTGAAAACACACAAAATCACCAACACGTACCTCAATCCTCCACAAACAGGCATTTAAATTAAATCCATTTGCATCTTGCTAAATGGACCACCAGCTCTCCCTATGTGGCTCAAAGTTACCACAGTCCCTTTTCCTGCATTCATCTGTTGACAGATGATGCACTTGTGACAAGTAACCTCTGCGGTTTGCCTGAATTTCAGGTTAAACCAGTCAATTTTGAATAACCTGATCATTGCATCTCTCCCAAGATGTGCCTGTCCATGATAAAGCCTTGCAAATTGTGACAAAAGACTGTTGGGCAATACCAGTTTCCCCTCCTCTGAGACCCACAAGTCATCAGCCCTCTGTACACATTGCATTCTCTGCCAAGAGCGTTTCTCCTCTCTGCTTGCACGCCCCTGCAGTGATTTTAACTCATCTAAGGTATCAACTACTCTTAAGGCAAAGTTCAAACATGTTTCATTTTCAGTCTGCGGTAACAATTCCCACTGATCCTTGAACGATATACAGTTCAATGCGCAAAAGCTTGCGACTTGATCTGCATAGCAGTTTCCCATTGACACGAAGTCTTGTGATTTAACATGAGCATTGCATTTCACCACGGCAATTTGAAGAGGTAACTGAATCGCATGTAACAAATCCTTAATCTGTTCACCATTTTTCACTGGAGAACCAGAGGAGGTCATGAAACCTCTCTGTGACCACAATTGGCCAAAATCGTGTACAATGCCAAATCCATATCTGCTCTCAGTATAGATAGTGACTTTCAGGTTCTCAGCTGCGTGGCATGCCTTTGTAAGGGAAGTTAATTCTGCCACTTGTGCGGACTACACTTTCTCGAGCCAGGAAGCTTCAATAATACCAGCTATTGTACATACAGCATAACCGGCTCTCAGTATTCCGACTGAATCTCTCAAACAGGATCCATCAACAAACATAATGCAGTCATTTTCCTATAACTGCGTATCTTGAATGTCAGGTCGGGGTTTGGTACATAGTTCTGTTACCGCAAGACAACCATGCTCTACTTCCTCTTCATTATTAATCTCAGTACTTTCAACAGGAAGTAGAGTTGCCGGGTTCAATACAGTACATCTCTTTAAGGAGACATTCAGCGACCCCAAAATAATTGTCTCATATCGGGTAAGTCGGGCATTTGTCATGTGCTGGGTTTTTGTTCAAGTCAACAGAATTTCAACTGAATGTGGAACCATTACTGTTAAGGGATGTCCCATCACTGTGCCTTCACACTGCATGAGGCTCTGACCAACTGCTGCAACTGCACGCAAACAACCCGGTAAGGCTGCTGCGACTGGGTCCAAGGTAGCTGAAAAATATGCTACAGGGCGGTTTGCACCTCCATGGACCTGTGTCAAGACAGACAAAGAACAAGCATCACGTTCATGACAAAACAGTAGAAAAGGCTTCGTATGATCAGGCATACCTAAAGCTGGTGCCCTGCACATACACTCCCTCAATCCCATGAATGACTCAAGCTCTTCCTTGGACAAAGTTATGGTATACGGTTCATCCTTAGTTTCTTTGCCTGTCAGCTTTATCAAGGGTTTAGAGATAATTGAAAAGTTGGTTATCCACTGGCGACAGTAGCCCACCATTCCCAAAAACATCCTGACATCTCTCTTTGTCGTCAGAGGGTTCATCTGTAGTATAGCCGTCACCTTCTCTTTTGATATTCTCCTGGAACCCCTTTCAATCCAGTGACCTAAGTACTTTACTTCTCCCTAACAGTACTGCAGCTTCTTTGGGGACACTTTGGGGGTCATTCTGACTTTGACGGGCGGCGGAGGCCGCCCGCCAAAGTCCCGCCGGCAGAATACCGCTGCGCGGTCAAAAGACCGCGGCGGTAATTCTGAGTTTCCCGCTGGGCTGGTGGGCGACCGCCAGAAGGCCGCCCGCCAGCCCAGCGGGAAACCCCCTTCCATGAGGATGCCGGCTCCGAATGGAGCCGGCGGAGAGGAAGGGGTGCGACGGGTGCAGTTGCACCCGTCGCGATTTTCAGTGTCTGCTTGGCAGACACTGAAAATCTTGGTGGGGCCCTGTTAGGGGGCCCCACGACACCCGTTACCGCCAGCCAGGTTCTGGCGGTAAGGGGGTCAGAATCCCCATGGCGGCGCTGCTTGCAGCGCCGCCATGGAGGATTCCATTGGGCAGCGGGAAACCGGCGGGACACCGCCGGTTTCCCGTATCTGACCGCGGCTGTACCGCCGCAGTCAGAATGCCCATGGGAGCACCGCCAGCCTGTTGGCGGTACTCCCGCGGTCGTTGGCCCTGGCGGTCCATGACCGCCAGGGTCAGAATGACCCCCTTTATGTCCATTCTTTCTCAAATGGTTCAGTAAGGCAATTGTGTCATACCTACAGTCATCTTTTGTTCTGGATACAATCAGCAAGTCATCAATGTACTGTACCAGAGTCGAACTGAAAGGCAGTTCCAATGACTCCAAGTCCTTCTTCAATATCTGGTTGAAGATGGACGGTGACTCAGAAAACCCTTGAGAAATTCTGCACCAGTTGTACACCTTGTCCAGGAATTTGAAACTGAATAAAAATTGGCTGTCCTCATGAAGAGGCACCGAAAAGAAGGCTTGTGACAAGTCTACAACGGTGAACCACTCTGCATCACACGGGACCTGGAACATAATCACTGTTGAATTTGGCACTATAGGACAGCACTTTACCACAATCTTGTTTATTTTCCTCAAGTCCTGTACAATTCGAACCTTCCCACAAGGCTTTTTCAGACCCATTATTGGTGAATTAGATGGGCTGCTCAATACTTCTTTCAAAACTCCTTGCTTTACAAAATCTGCAATTATTTGTGACACCTGGATAAGGACATCTTGTGCCATGTGGTACTGTGGCACCTGGGGAAACACTACATTTGGCTTCACTTGTACTTTGACTGGTTCCACTCCTTTTATCAGTCCCACTTCCTTTCCTGTCAAGTCCCACACCTTCTCTGTCACCGTTCCCTGTAACTCAGCTGGTAAGTCAGTCACTGTAAGCATCGGGAATAAGGTTATCAAAGGGTAATCCTCATTTGCGGTTTCTGTCTCTAACTCTGATAACTGACCATCATCCCCTTCATCATCACTGTTTGTCTGCACCTCAATTCCATTGTTGGAACAGGTAATCGAACATTTCGTCTTGCACAGTAAGGGCCTGATTACAACTTTGGAGGACGGTGTTAAACCGTCCCAAAAGTGGCGGATATACCACCTACCGTATTACGAGTCCATTATTTCCTATGGAACTCGTAATACGGTAGGTGGTATATCCGTCACTTTTGGGACGGTTTAACACCGTCCTCCAAAGTTGTAATCAGACCCTAAGTCTCTTCCCAATAGGGATACTGGACTAGAATCGTAGACTACAAACTTATGCAGTCCTTGAAAGTTGCCAATCTCAACCTGAACCGGATCAGTAATCGGATTTGTCAAATACTGGTTTGCTACCCCTACCACTCTTATGGTATGCCTTGAAAGTGACAATTTTGGATCTTCTGCACTTCTGACTGTGGAGCGTGTAGCTCCGGTGTCAACCAAGAATGAAACCTTGTGACCCATCACCTTTCCCTCTGCATAGGGTCCCCTCTGATCTACTTCTAGGGACGTGGCAAGCCTGCACTCTTCACTGTCTGAACTGTCATCCGACCATTCATCATTCATTCCATCTTCACCAATTGCTGTACTGTATTATTTTGACCCACTACTTGACCTGTGACCTGCTGAGGAAGCATTGCCTGTTGCTGTCCCATTGGAGCTAAGGGTAATTGCATTTGCTGTCTAGGTACCATGGGAACCTGCTGTTGTACCTCCTGCATTTGTGCTGGTTGAACACGCGGCATTTGCATTTGCTGCATGGGCTGTAGCCCCTGCATCTGAACCATGTTGTTCTGAAAGTTCTGATTTTGACCTCGCATTTTTGGACCTCTCACATTTTGAAATATACCGACATCAGTGCTTTGTTGAACAACGCCATCATGCACCACATTTGGACATTCCCGCTTCCAATGCCCCACACCCCACACGCGTGACATGGTGACATCTTTTTCATTCCTTGTACGTCATTTTGAACCACAACAGTATTCAAATCTGGACCGCGATTCACAAAACCTTGACCTCGGCCTCTCGGTTGCACCTGAAACACGCCATTCCCTTGCGGTTGTTGCTGTACCATCTGCTGGATTCCATTCCGTGGCATACCTGCCTGCGCTGCCCTTATCTGCATCACCGTTACTTTCTCCTTCAATTTTCTCTGCTTCAGCTCAATCTCGTCAATTCAGTATTTCGCATACTGCAACACCTTATCAATCGGCTTCGCTTGCCAACAGATCAAATGATTCTTAATCATCTGGCTAACCTCTGGTCTCAGTCCTTCAACGAATCTAAACACAAGATGGTTCATGTCTTTCGGCTCAATAGTCTCAGTACCACTGTAATGTTTGAACGCTTTCAATAACCTCTCATAGTAAGCATGGATTAACTCTAACCTCCTGTGAGGTCCGGTCGATTTTCTGCCAATCTGTTACTTTCGGCGAAACCTTTTGCTGCAAAAACTCAATCACTTTATGATAGTATTTCATCACCTCCTCAGATGGTGCTCCGGTCACCTTATCCCTTGCCGGCTCCCGTGTCGGCCAATCTACACCTCTCTTGCACTCAAGCCATAAGTCGGGCGGAACAATGATCTGAAACAGGGTATTCAAGTCCTCCCAGAGACACTTCGCAAGCTTCACAAACCTATCTGTCTGCTGATACCACTCTATCGGTTTCTCCCTCAATTTGGGGTAATCATTTGTAAATGACAAAATGTCTCCTCTAGTCCACGGTACATGAACTAGCACCCCTCCAGCTGTTTCTCTCATTGGTAGTATTTTCACTGTCCCAGTATCCGGTGAAGCTTTAGTCGGACTCGATCCCGGACTGTCACCTTTCTCCTTATCTCTTTTCTTTGCCCATCTACCTTCTCATTTATTTAAAGCTCCCCAGATTTGCGCACTTTGCAGTATTTCTCTAAGATGCGCTTTTATTCCGGCTGACCTCATGTGATCAAAATCTTTAGAGTCAAAGTCTAGTCTGTAACTTCTTTTCAAATGCTTAGTATTCTCAATGTCAATATTGTATTTGTCTGCCAGGATTGCCAACCTCTGATGCACCTTGCCCACTTCTTTAGTAATCTTAGGGCACAGATACCTAAACTCTGCTTCTGTATACGATTCTAATCTGTTTACCCCTATTGTCCCTTCCACTAGCTCAGCAGCTTCCACGCCCAGTCTCACAAAGTTCAAGTACTCATCTTTTTCTGACCTTTCTGACTTCTCTGCAGTTGTTGCGGTCTTTGGAGCGTAAGTCTTTTCTAACCACTCATTCAATTGTTGTACAGAGAAACCTTGCAACAAAATATTCCCTGCATGCATCATTGGCGACTGTGAAGCATTCGTACTTATTGTCTGTGGGGTTAGCACACCTAGCCCTGCCTGTCTCATTGCCTCCAATGGGGCTTCAACCGGACTAAGGTTTAACAAAGACCTTGGTCTTTCAACTGATTGCTCTCCCGGGGCCATTAACTGGGGAGTTCCTATGGACCCTCCTCTTATTGCATCTTGGGTCATTACTCCCTGATCACACATGCCAGGCTTACCATGCGCATACAATCGCACCAGTGGACTGACAGTAATTGGTAACGATATGGCAGCAGGGTTCTGGCCTGGTCCAAAACACTGTGGAGCAGCGACTCCCAGAGTTTGATTTTCTGAGGCTGGGACAGGTACTAATAGAGGTCCTGCTGCTGGATTATAACCTAGTATCAGCTGTTGTTGCGGCTGGGGCAGCAATTGTTGAAACGGCTCAATCTGCACTAACCTTGATTTTGTATATATCGGGTCAGGAGGCACTATCAGATTTGTAGTAGTCTCTAGTACTGGGACGTCTGGATAGATTCTCTGTATCTGCGGTGGAGGTTGCATCTGTATCTGCATGTCTGGCGCAGTGGGTACACTGACACCATTCTGTATCAAACCTGTATCACTAGTCTGTGCGGTATCAGTAACTCCCTTCTCCTGCGTCTGGTTCCCAGGACCAGCACTAGTGCTCGGGGCCTTGTCATCTACTGCATAAGGTGGCGGGCGATCATGCAATAACTGATTAAGAAACTCTTCATCATCTGAGTCATCTTCCTCTATTCAAGACCTCTTAGTCTCTTTAGACTTATTAGAGTCCTTGTCTGTCTTACAGGTGGCTTTCTTCCCCTGCGTCTCGTCTCCCTGTGCTATTGCTGGAAACAATTTTAGTCCATCAACTATTCCCCGTCTCCACATTTTGCTCTCATTGTCCCATCTAACCTCTGCTAAAGTCTTTTCTGCCCTTCTCATTCTCCTTTCGAATTTCTGCTGTCTTTGTTTAATAGCCATTAAATCCCAGACTGCTAATGCCTCGTACTGAGCTGGCCTCGGAGGTGGCTTTTGTACACTTAACATCCACCTCAAATTCTCTAAAATTCTTATATTGAAGGTTCTGTGCTCCGGAAACGCCAAACATCCCTCTTTTTCTGTCAGTTTGCGCCACTGTTTCATCCATAAGCAAGGCGCGACACCCTTTTCCTCCATGACTATATACGCTGGAGTACCCTCAGGCGGTGTAGGCTCCCCTTCACTCGCCATAATATATGTGTCTTCTTTTAGAGCGCTCCTAAAAGCCTTAATAAAGTTCATCTTTGCGTCTTTTCTTTTGTTTGTATTTAATTAGAAAGTGACTTTAATTCCAAGGACACTCTTCACCCACCTTTCTCAACCTATTGCCTCTCACGGACGGCAGCCAATCCATGAGCGACCCCTCTCGGCAACTGACCTATCTCAGCCCGGCACCACTGACGTCACACTCACACACTGCAGCTGACAAAGTCTTGCGGCTTGTCCGCCCCTCACTGGATTCACACCAAACTAATGCAAAATTACTGCAAGCACCTTTAACAACAACAACGACAACTCAAATTTGTCGGTTTACTACTGGAAGGGTACACAACCGTTTCAAAACTTTACAGAGATTTCACTTGAAGCCTCGGCCGCTGCTCTCTCCTTCTCAGTTCCCGCATACGCAAGCAGAATTCGACCCGCAAATACTACTCTCGACTTGTCAATGGTTTGTCCTGGTGCACTTTAGAACTTGCCAAATCTCCATCGAAGGTTTCACACATACAATTTGACTCAAACTTGGCTAGTCAACCACGCCCGATCGACCTAATAAACCGCATATATATCAACATAAACCCAAGTGTCTCCTACACTTTATCAAGATACTCCGGAGTCTTAGACCGCGACGGGTCCGTACATTAACAACCAACCACATGGATAATTTTTTCGAGCACAAAGCACCACACTCATATGAAGTACACCGACTTCCCTACTCTCATACTGTGGAGTATGCCCACTCAAACACACTAAAACAACATTAACTGGCCTAAACACACATATTCTTCACAAATCACCTGTGAAATGCATAAGCTGAGCAAGCGCAAATTCTACCCCATACATGCTAAAATGCCAAGAACATTCCCAACTCACTTAGGCAGGCTCCAAGATCCCAGGAAAGTCATGGTGAATTTAGAACCACATCATATCTCCAATTTGCATTATCTCAGAAAAACAATCTAAACAATAATTCTCAGTCCTAGGGCCCCAAAGGACCAAACCGTTGCTCTGCTACCAGAACTGATAACGCGTCCTTTTATGATAATTTATTACACATCAGGACTCGTTTTAGGCCAATGAATCTTTTGACCCAGTTGAGAGACACCTTAGGACGAGATAGCTAATCAATATGTCAATCAATATGTTAATAATGTCATCAATATTTATCACGACAATACATTTCACTTTAGTCAAAGTCATTAATCAATGTAAGACACTACCATGACCTTACAGTCATGAATAACCACACCAGTTTAGTAGAATTGTATGAGTTTTATTCCCTATTAGTTACAATTCTAAAAGCAGGTGTGTTAATCTCAAAACCAAGAAACATAATAGCATTGTCACGATATGGCAACTTTGATAAGATTTCATTAAGGCAAGAATCGCAAACATCAAAATATAACACGGCGTAAACATAGATCACTTTAGCAGAGTGTCAATAACGCATTGGTTCAACAAAGCATAGATTCATTATTTGTCTATTTGGGTCAGTTTAGTGAACTCCGGTCCTAACCACTAATTAGCATTAGCATGTTGGGCTTCATGCAAAACAATTTAGAACACAATTTGGAAAACATCTAGCTACGGTCTTCTGTCAAAAGTAAGCAGTTGGTACCTAGAAAGGAAAAGCAAACAGACAAATCACAATTGTATTGTCATAGTTACCCTCCAAGGTTTAGGTCAGCACTCAGGTTCAGTCTTCGTCTTCAGGACATCAGTCTGATCGCCATCAGTCAGAATTCAGCTCCAGAGTAAAAGGGGGGCACTTCCCTCATAAGGAGGTAAAGTGTAAAAAGGGCAATCTAAGGACGAGGATGGTTCTAAGCAAACCAATAAGTCACCAAACAGAGTAACAAAGTTTCTGGATAAAATCAATAGCATTCCCTACCTAATTCTAAATGGCTCCCCTTGTCATGGGTTTTTATCCCTTTTTCGTTGTACATTCCCCTAAAATTTAATTGGACATTGGTTATACCCCATTATCTTTTATCCAATTGGAAAATGTATTATGTCATTAATCTTTCACCCCATATTGTTTTACAAGCTTTTCATTGGTCCACATGCTTGGCGTCTTCTGAGGTAGCACGTCCAGTATGATTTCATCCTTCTGTAATTCTTTGCACATCTTTGGTCAGTAACTCCATTGTCTTCACCGGTTTGAATGACCTTGTACATTACATTAATCTACACTGTTTCATTTTGTCAAATTGTTTCTACAAGCAATGTGGATTTCATGGGAACGGATCTACTATGGTTACATTCAGCTTCTAGTTTGAAGAAAACAAGGGGTCATGTCCTTTGCGAGTCAGCACACTGCAAGATAGGAAAAAAAACATTTAATATGAGAGCCAAGCAGCTAAGCTTCGGCTCATGCTAACTTAAGGCCTACAAGGATTTCAGCACAAATTCAATAACGCAATCATTAATAATTAGTACAAAACCACACTTAAATATCATATTTTATCAATATTAGTCTTTTCTATTAGTTCCCGTATACATTGGCGGCCACTCCCCGTGGTCACGTTTTAGGTACACGTTTAAACAAAATACATCAATACAATTACTTAAGTAGCATTATCACACACTAGTTCATCAGCATTTCATGTTAATATAGATTATATAAGCTACGCTCTCTCACAGGCAAACTATGCATTACAAAAAATAAAGGAGGATGAAGGTGAGGAGAAACCCAGTGACCACTCAACAGATCAGGTGTCAGCTGGAAGATGTAAAAAACAGTTGCACTTCCACTCAGAGGGAGAGCTTATTTTGCAGGGACGGATGCTGTCAGGAAGGGCTGGTGGGCCAGCGTGTAGAGGAGGGTGGCAATACCAAAAATGTCACTTTCCTGCCCCCTTGCCTCTGACGGTCCTGCTGCTCCTGCCGCCTCAGTGCTTGCCTTGCTCCTCTCCCCACCAAATCCAGACGCTTGGCCTGAATGGGCTGAAATGCGGCTCAGGGAGGGAGTGGGAGCCTGCACTTATTCTCCACCCGGCTGTGAAATACAGTTCGGGTGGAGAGTTCTAAGTGCGCATGTCAGTTTAGATGGCCTCAGACGACCAGCCAAACTAACATGTGCACTTAGAGTGTACCACTATTCCTCCTCCCTGATGGCACGGAGGATGCTGGCCCCGCCCAGCCCTAGACCCAGTGGAAAAATAGAATGATAATAATTTATTATCATTTTATTTTTTGGTGCTTTTTAGCAGTGGGACAATGCTTCTCCACCCTTCCGGAGGGGCTGCCCCTTGAGTGGTCAGAGGACTGGCCAATGTTGTGATCTGAAAATGGTGCATAAAATCAGGCATGCCTTCCTGTCAGTTGCATTAGCATATCTGATGTACACTGCTGTGGCTGCATTTAAATGGTAATTACTATTTAGTGAATCAGCTGAACTTTGTGAACATGATCAGGAACTGTATAATAGAAAGGTGTTCAGTAACTGTATAGTAAAAAGGCATTTGTAGGCTAAACAGGTTAGTGTTTACTAAATTTTGGGCGAAATAGGAGAGCAGGGCATTACCCAGCAGTTCTATGGTGGATTATCTGTCAAGGCATAGGTTTCTGTCAGCAGAGCAATTTGAGTGTCTGCCATCGGAAATCTAATCCAATCTATTAGTTACTTCCCTTCTAAATAGATGAGGGTGATTGTTGCGAGAGGGCCCGTTGTGCAAAACTCTAAATGAGGCCCCAAGTGTTATGTGAGCATATGATTTAGGCCCATATTTATACTTTTTTCAATGCTAAAGCGGCGCAAACTTACAGAATACAATTGTATTTTGTAAGTTTCGCCGCTTTTGTGTCAAAAAATGACGCAAATGAGGCGCTAAAAAAGTATAAATATGGCCTTAGTATTTGAGCCACTGAATGACAGAATGGCCAAGTAATTGAGTGTCTCAATGAGTATATAAATAGGAAATTACATCACTCTTTGACTAAGTGGTAAAATGAATATTTAAACTATAGAAGTGATTTTACCATTAGATATCGAGGCGGTATAATATGCAAATTCCTTCATTGACTAATAATATCTACTCCAGCAAAAAGATGCGCTCACATAAAGGCTCATGATGCCACCATGCCTATATGGCAGTCTCTCCAGCAGCTCACACTGTCCTTTTTTGCTGTTCCTGGTAACAGATAACTACTTAGCTTTTGGCTCACCTCTTTTAATCTTCCCTCTATCTTTGTTGATGTATATCAGAACGTTATTTTCTTATTCAGCCTTACTTCTCAATTTGCTTTTACTGTTTAATCTTCTCCTCATTTGGGAGCCTTTCTTTTTTCCCCTTCCTTTGCATTTGATTTTTTGCTCTGGCAATATAGTTATGTCTCTGCTGTTCTTTGGCAAACAGCATCCTAAATTTCATCCTCTATGTTTTTAGGGTTTCTCCTCACAACTAACACCTAATGAGCCAAATATCGATATAAATATCTGGTTGGCATTTTATCTTCCCTTCTTCCGGGAAGCCCCTCGGACGCCGCTCCTTCAGGGTAGGGGCAAGTGCTCTCTTGGCCTCTGGGGCCTTCTCTGTTATGTCAAAGAACCCCCTGAGGCTTTCTGCGGTGCTGCAGCATCATCGCTTTCATGACGTATGGCAACCGTCATTTTGTTTGGCTTTCACTAGGCTATGCGCTGACTTCTCTTCAGTACAAAGAAGGTTATTTTTTCTCACTGACTACATCACGTCTCAGTACGTCCTCGGCGCTTCTTTTTCACATCCATACTTTGATCTCACCATAATACACTATTTCTATATCCAACTTACTGAACCACAAACGTGTAAGTGAAAGCACCTCCATAAAGTCTTTTGCGGGCCAAAAACGGGTAGGATTGTCCAGAGCACCTCTTTTCAAAAGACAAGTCGTCGGTTTGTGACTCGCTACCCAACGATGATATTATTTTTCATTCTGGTCCTTTAACCAATGGTACTCTAGAACTTCTGGTTCTTGCACCGAACCCCAGAGCCAATTTCTCCTCCCCCAGTCCTCTTCCGTTGATCTACTACGGGTGCTTCGGTTCAACCCCTCAGAAAAGAGCCATTTGCGGGATTGAACCCTTTCTTCCTCTGTCTTGGAGAAATCAACTCTTCATTCTGAATGCCTGAGCCCTTCCATCTCAGATACTGTACTCCAGATATTGATCCCCACCTTCTAATCGTTCTGCAATGTCAAGGATAAGGCCCTTGCCGAGGCTCCGAGCTGCCACTTAAACACTGCCAACACTGCATTCTGAATACAACGGGACCTCGTGTCTTTCCCCTGGAAGCCCTTGAGCAAGCCACTGCATTCTCTACAGATTTCGCCCTGGACGCCTTCCATGACTGGGCCAAGCATTCTTTGGTCTTTTTGAGAGACTTTCATGCAGTGCTTAATTTAAGCCGGTGGTTTTCGGTGCAGGGCACCAGCACTTATTTTTGGGGGCCGGCACTTATTTTTCTGCCTCAAGAATTTACTGCAAACAAAAGACACATATGGGAAAGATGGAGGAAGAGAAACATGAAAAAGTATCACAAAAGGGAAAAACAGAAAGCTGCAAGAGTGAGCTGAAGGGGCCCAAGATGGCTTCAGGATTACGCTGCCTCAGTATTCCATTCTCACACATTTAATTGCCACAGCCGCCTGTTGCAGAGGAGAGCTTTGGGCAGCAGCACGTTTTTATTTACAAATTAAGCACTGCTCTAACGCCTCCATCTCCTCCATGGATCCACATTGTACTTTCCTGCATTTAGATCCCAAAGGTGTTTGAACAAAATATTGAGTTAAAAATGTTGTGTTGACAAAATATTGTGTCAAGAATAACAGGGACAAAATTATTGTGCAGGTGAGTTTCTATCACTAAGCAGTTTACTATGCTTATATGTACTTTGACAACATATATATATATCTTCAAGGTACGTAGATGTAGAGTTAAGAATAGTAAATCTATTCTTACCTATTTGCACTTATCTTCTTTAGAATCCTCAATATTTTTGAGACAATGGGCCAGATGTAGCAAAGGTTTTTACCCATTCTGTGTCTATGGGAAAAACTGTTTGTACATATGGCCCAATATTCTGTGCACACAATATTTTTAGCCTTATATTCTATCAGACAACCTGTCCTAAACTAGGGAACTGTAGGTCAATCCTATTCTGAATTACACTGATGGCCTCCTCTTTGGAGACAAATTCACTTAGGGGGTCACTCCGACGCCGGCGGGGGTCGGAAGCCGCCCGCCTGGCGGGAACCGCCAAAAGACCGTACCGCGGTCAAATGATCACGGCGGTCATTCTGACTTTCCCGCTGGGCCGGCGGGCGACCGCCAGAAGGCCGCCCGCCCGCCGTCCCAGCGGGAAAGCCCCTTCAACAATGAAGCCGGCTCCGAATGGAGCCGGCGGAGTTGAAGGGGTGCGACAGGTGCAGTGGCACCCGTCGCGATTTTCAGTGTCTGCACAGCAGACACTGAAAATCTTTATGGGGCCCTGTTAGGGGGCCCCTGCACTGCCCATGCCAGTGGCATGGGCAGTGCAGGGGCCCCACGACACCCGTTCCCGCCATCCTGTTCCTGGTGGTATTTACCGCCAGGACCAGGATGGCGGGAAGGGGGTCGGAATCCCCATGGCGGTGCTGCAAGCAGCGCCGCCATGGTGGATTCCTTGGGCCAGGGGTAAACCGGCGGGAAACCGCCGGTTGCCCTTTTCTGACCGCGAGAATGGCCCTGGAAGCACCGCCAGCCTGTTGGCGGTGCTTCTGCGGTCCACGGCCCTGGCGGTCATGGACCGCCAGGGTCGGAATGACCCCCTAAGTCTTTTGCAAAATATGTGTCCTTCTGTTCCCTGAACAGGGTCCAAATCAATATGTGTAAATCTTTTCTTCCTTTCTTTCGTTGGCTAGCAATCTCCAGGGGAGTTTGTCAGGTCGACATAGAGGTCATTTCTGTCATCCCTTCTAAGAATGTCTGACCTGTCCTTTGCTTCCACTTGCCAAGCTTCTTTCCACAGGGAGCCGTCCTGCCAGAGGGCCAGAGCATTGATTTAAGTCGTCAAGACTTCCTCCTCCAGGCCACGGTAAGTGTAGTTTCTCCGTGATATTCTTCTTCATCTTCCCCCTCTCAGGGATTACATTGCCCTCTTATTGCTTCATAAATATAGGGTAGAGGTGCCTCTATCTTTATTAAAGAAGCTTATAAAGAGGGAATTATAGTATTTTGACCAATAGTTGAAGCAAAAAGTCAACTTCATGACAGAAGTGTTATACTATCACTAGTATGTTACACTTTAACGAGGCTTAGAGAGAATATTTTGATGATCTCAAAGAATGATACAATAGCTTAACAAGAGAGGGATGAAAGGCTATTTCATAAGAATGAACATTTCACTTCCGGGGTGGAAGACAAGATGGTGGCCACAATCTAGAGCTGCTCCGGCTGGCCACCCTTTATCCTTACAAAATCATGCATACCAGCTCCCATCCTAGGCACAGAGAACCCACTGCTGGTGGCCCACAATGTCCTCTAACTGTTGATGCCCCATGGGGATGGGGCCCCCCAACTTGAGGCAGCCAAAAAATACTTTTCTCTGTTCGGGCTGCACCAGGCCCAACATGCGAGCCTACAGATGGCCTGACTACATGGGGAGCTGTGCAACAATCCACATCTGGTTGGGGGCAAAGTGCTGTGCTCCCTGAGGAGAAGACACTGGAGGCCACATCTGTGCTCTGTTAGCGATCGGTTTTCTGCCACCACTCTGCTGGGCAAAGTACAAAGAAAACACCCTATGTTGATGGCTTGGCATGAGGCTTCCTTGTATTATCCCAACTGCTCCTGCCTTTCGGCAGAGTAGTGGGGCCCTCCAGGGCCGGGGGTTGGTAAGGGCCTGTCATACTCACAGGAAGAGTTGATCAGAGGCCATGTTAGGCATACAAGTGGTAGGCCCCTGGTTGTCATGATCGACTGGGGTGATTATTCTCCCCCTCTCCCAACCTGATTGGCAATCACGTCCACAGAGACCCACACATAATTGTTTGCAGATGTGGGAGATAACACTCTGCACTGTATTGTCAGGCTGTGGAGAGGTGGGCTGCAAGCATATTAGCATAAAATACCCCAACTGAGCAAGTGAACCTCATTTGCTCCTGTGTCTCTGATTCACAGCTGCTCACTCAGGGGAGTCAAAGGTTTGGGTCGCACATACTACCAGGTGGCAGAGAAACGAGATGGATGGGATCAGACACACTTGCATCGGTTCCCCCCCCCCCTCCTCCTTCTGCTGTAGTTTGCTTGCAGGGCTAATCCTGTCCCCTTTATGGGGCATTGTCTGCTGACCCAGGCAAACTGACTTAAGAGGTGGTATTGAAAAGACCTTCCTTCCCTTCAAGTGGGTGGAACGACAGTCCCAACTGTCTGGCAACATGGTGAAGGTTAAGGCAACAGCGCTGGGCCAACAGATTAAAATAAAAAAGTTTACGAGGCCCTCCAGCACAGTGGGCCTTGGCCAGGTCCTTGAGGCTCGGCTTCCTCAATCGGAGCTGGTCTCTCCTGAAATGATTAGCACTGGAGAACAGGATGCAGTGTGGTGATTCAGGTGTCTCTGCTGTGCCAAGATCTGTTCAACCTGCCAGATCATATCAAGGAGGCTTAAGAGCGCAGTTCATTGATCGAGGGCCAAATTTGTGTTCTCACAGCAGACTTTCTCAAACCCAAACAAATCAATATGCAGTTGGATGCTGAGGTTTGGTCTCTGAATAATCTCAGCTTGGTAGTAATGCCCGAGGGACAGGAGGGCATCCACCCAATAGCATTCCTGTCAGCAAAGGCATCATCCTGCAGGTCCTTCTAGCGCAATGATTGTGAGAGTACTGAACTATGAAGACTGACACACATTACTACAATACTATGGGAGGCACAGGAGCATAGAAAAGTACTTTGTAATTCCTCTAAGATTTTAATTTTCCCTGACTATACCACTAAGGTGCAGCAGAATTCAGGTCCTTTCGGGAGGGAAGCAAATGTTAAGAGCCATAGAGCTCCAGTATATGTTACTCTACTCTGCAAAGCAAAATGTGATCCACCAAGGGAAAGTCCACCTCTTTGAATTCCTGGGTAGTGCGTGGGACTGTGTGGATAAGCGGGTCAATATCCCAGGACTCATGCAAAAAAGCAGAACTAGATACAAGCACACTGAACAGACAGTGAAGGAGGTGCCACCAAGGCATCTTCAACCCCAAGACCATTGTCAGAGATGGCTGGCATCAAGATCAAGATGGCAGAAGAGAGTTGGAGCCACAAAGCCTGTCTCCACAGACTCCAGCACAGATGCGGGGCCCAGGGATGGGGGATAGTGCAGGACTGGAAGACAGAGGGGGCACTGAGGGAAGGGACCTCTTCCCTACTGTGAATGTGTAGTCAACAGAGGTCCGTGGTACACAACTGTTTTGTTGCTGGTAACCCTTGGTTAATAGCATTATGGGTGGGTAGCAGCTAGCTAAGTTATTTGCTTGGACCGGAAGTCACTCAGTTAAAGAATCGGGGTGATGGATGCTTCATGTTAGGAAGTATGTAGTGAAGGGTTGTTGGTGGGATTTCATTTTTGATCCAGTTAGTTAGTAGACTGCACCTGTCTAGTTACTCCAGTGCAACACATTTATTTCTACAGCGAAATGTTCAACACATCATATATGACATTGGCTGTGTTTAAAATCATTTCTTGGAATGTACACTTTACATAAAGTGACAAGAGGGGCAACACTACAATACCTTCAGATGTATGCCCCCGGCTCATCCTCCTGTTGGAAACCCACCTGTTGGGTACCAGATGTGGGTTTCTGGGTAGGTATCAATATTCTAGGGTGTATCATGCTAGATTTATTTCAAGGTCTAGGTGAGTGTCTATCTTAATTTATTGCACCTTTCCCAATACCATCACCGGAGTAGGCACAAAACTGTTGAGCCGGTACATGGGAGTAATCAGTCTGTTGGAGGATGCTTCTTGGTCCTTTGTGATCACCCATGTGCTACCAGCATTGCTCAAAGATACATTGAGATCCCTCTACAAACTGATCCTAGCAATGTGTGTGGGCAAACTGATTATTGGCAGATACTTTAATAACATAATAGATCTTGACCTGGATGTTTGAACCCTGGGCAACAGAGGCTGCTAGAGCCCCTCACAAGTTGAACCTCTGCCCTGGGGTTGGCTGATGTATAGAGACTGGTCCACCCACACACTAAGAATTATACATGGTAATCTGGCACTCATGAGTCACATTCCAGGTTCTGTAGTGGATCCTATTCAGTTTTAATTAGAATCAGGAGTTTAGCTTAGCCTTCTGGCTTGCAGGCCTATGCCCCTGTCATCTATTGACTTTTAACCTACTTAACTTGCTCTATTTTAGCACATTTATTTAATTATTTCTTCCAATATGGTTGCTATGTTTATAGTTAGGAAGATGTTATAGTTTCACGTTATCAGTGCCACTCTGTAAAGGTGTCACTATCAGCGTCAAAGATAAATGAGATACATAGGTATTTACATCATGTACTTTCCCACTTTCGTGTGACAGTAACATAGTGTACCTTTTCAGGGAATTATTTATATAATTGCCGCCCCAAGCATGCCTTCTTATCTATTGTTTGGGAACATACCTGCGTCAGGGGTCCTACAAGATCTGCATAAATGCATCTCACAGAGACAAGATAATCGGAGGGATTCCTTCCAGATGCCATCAACGCGATCTATGCTACACGTCGCCTTGATGCTAACCCAGTCTTTGTGTCACCATGGAGTCCGATCTAGAGAATTCATTCCTAGGTAACAAGGGTTGGGGGGGCTCTTCTCATCGACATGGTACTGGCAGCCTAGGTTTAACACACCTAGCTCTTTTTATGTTAGAGATTAGGTTCATCATGCAGGGTAGTAGGGCATATTTCACATCTATTTCATATTACATGTTATTGCAAGATGGTGGGGGTCTTTGTATTCATGACTCTCATTTAACTATTCTGTTTCCTGCATTTTTATTTATCCTAATCATTGCAGCCCATTCATTTTACAGTAGTTTGCAGCCTTGTTAATAAAACCTATTGAAAACTTCACTGCATCTCTTCCATTGCCTGTGTGTGAACGAGACATGTTGCTCATGTGAGAAAAGGGTAATCTCCGTTTAACCAGGACCTCCCTGAGATGTTGCATTCTTGAGTCTATGCAAAAAGGCTGCCACAAATCACCTTTTATTGTTTGGGTTTTTGGTGAGGTACTGCTTGTGACCCCAGAGGTTTGGTCGACAGTTGCGACTTGTTGGATTGGCCTAGTCACCTACAAACAAAAGCACTGTCATCCCTAAACCAGCAGTCTTGCCTAGAGCAAAAGTCAAACTACGACAGTTCGATTACTTCTTTATACCGGCAACTGACCTGCTGGGTTTGTTAAAATCCAATATTCTTCCCAGGTACCCTTCGGACTAATCCTCAGTGGAGAAGATAGTCAATGGGCTCCCCTAGAAGGGTGTGGGACAATGGCATCTGAACTCCTTTAGAGTGTTGGATGGCCATTTTTCTGATTTTGTCCACCAAGGAAATTTAGCTTTCAATGATGATCCACCCCTTCAGCCATTACTCTATGGAAGGCTCTAAAGGCAGCCATTTGGGGGGACACTGGGCCAGATTTATACTTTTTGTAGAAAACCTGCGTTAGCGCAGGTATGCGGCAAAAAGTATAGGCTGGCTAGCGCCATTCCTAGATGCCGACCGGGCACCCTATTTAAGGAATGGTGCCAGCCGGTGCTAAAGCCCTGTTAGCGTCCTTTGAAAGGACGCAAACAGGGCCTAGGAGGCGTATCGGGAAACGGGCCTTGTGCGCCAAATTATGGCACTACACAGTTTAGAGGCAAAAAAAAATGCCTCTAAGCAATTTAGTGCCATTTTCTGGCGCACAAGCCCCATGGACATGGCTCCTGTCTTCGTAAAAACAGGAGCCATGCCCACCACCCCAATGGCCAATCCCAGGGGACAAATGTCCCCTGGGTATGGCCATTGGGGCCAGAGCTGTTCAGGGGCCCCAAGTCAGGGCCCCCAAGCGGCATTGGACCACAAAAAAAAATACTCACCTGGACTTACCTGCAGATGGGTCCCCCATCTGTGGGTGACCTCCTGGTGTGGGTAGGGGTGGGTGGGGGGTGTCCCTGGGGACAGGGAAGGGCACCTGTGGGCAATTTCCATGGCCTCCGACCATGTAAATCTGCCTACAGGTCCCCTTACGCCTGCCTACACCCAGGCATTAAATAATGGCGCTAAGCAGGTTTAGTGTCATTATTTAATGCCCTCCTCCTCCTGTGCGTGGTTTTTGCACGGGAGGATAAATAAGGCTTCAGGGTCTTAGAAGCAGCGCCTTATAAGCATTTTTTGCCTGGGAATGCCTACCTTGCATCTCATTGACGCAAGGTAGGTTCCTGCGGGCAAAAAAAATCGCTAACTCCAATATTTTGGTGCTAGGCATGTCTAGCACCAAAATATAAATATGCAGTTAAGTTTGCACCGGATTTGCATAAAAAAATGACACCAATCTGGTGAAAACAGAATATAAATATGGGCCTCTATCTTCCACACCACTGGCCACCACAGAGGCGAGGATAGTGACACAACTGGCCTAGGCATGATTCTCTCAGAAATAAAACTGATGTATCGGCCAGATGGTGGGACCATGCCCTTAGACAGCTGGAAGCAATTGGGTTGTTCTTAAGAGAAATGTAACTAGGGAAAGCCTCCCAGCACCATCTATTTGGCATTAAAGATAAGACTGGCAAACTCACTTAATGGCTAGCTAACCAGGAATCTGCAATTCTTTGGATACTTTGTTCACCACATCCGCTACAATTGTGAAAGTATTCACAGAATATGAAAGTTGAATTTATAGTGATTGTCCCGTTCTTATTGCTGAAAACTCAACCCTATTATGCATGACCTTCCGGTGCCCTCCCTACTAAATGAATGCAGCGAATCACTGGATCTACCTCTAACGACAGAAGAAATAAGCACAATCCAAACCCTCGGGAAACACTCTCAGCCCCAAAGGTTTCATGCCAAGTTCTAAAAGAAATGTACTAGTCTCTTGAAGAACCCATTGGAGGCCATTCACAGAGAGGCCCTCTGCAACCACCTTTGGCCGTGAAACCTGAGGCGGAGAGTGATAGCAGTTATTGATTGATTGATTGATTGCATAGTTTGTAAAACGCATAGCCACCAACAAGGTTTTTAATGCTAACCAGAATTACAGATAGAAGTATACCAAACATCTACAAGAACAAGGATTATAAACCTGAGCGATGGAACAGCCAAGTTTTCAGCAATTTCCAGAATGCTGAGAGAGAATTACATTTTTTCATGGTTCCCGGAAGATCATTCTAAAGTTCAGGTGACTTGACCTGAGAGAACGCCTCAGCGAATAATTAACAACTAAAGCTCTCAAATAAGACAGTGCAGAGTTGTAAAGACATTTGTGCATATAGCAAAGAGACTTAAATGCATCTGACATTCAATGGGCAGCCAATTGGGAGGTTTTAACTTTCTGGCTGAACTAGTGAACTGCTGGGGATGAAGCAATAGGTCTGCAGCAGCATCTTGCACAATTTGAAGGCGATTGAGTAAAGCTTTAGTCACCCTAAATATGAAACATTCCAGTAGTCTAGCTTTGACGTAACTAAGACTTGCGCTACAGTGCGCTGAACAGTGAACGGAATACAACAGAGGATTTTCTTAAACCATTTCAGTATGCCAAAACAAGTGGCTGCCACCTTTGTGAGCTGTTGGTTAATGGTCACATCCTGATCTAACAAGACTCCCAACTTTTTTTTACAAAGGGAAAGGATTGGGGGGAGTACCCATTGAATCAGTCCATAAATGTATAGAAGAGTTTCCCACCAGTAGAACCTCCGTATTATCTCCATTTAACTTCAAGGAGTTAACACTCATCTAGTCTGACACATGCAGGAGACAGGCGGGTGAGGTGGCAGCAGTCTGGTTGTCCTTAGATGACAGTGATACAACAATTTGTGTATCATCTGCATATAAGAGAGTAAAGCCATAGCTCTCAACAATGTCATCCAGGGGTCTCATGTTAAGACTGAAAAGTAAAGGGCTCAAAATAGACCCCTGAGATACAGCAGTCATTAGAGAGTGTAGCTTTGACCTACATTGATTAGTATATACATGGAAAGAGTGGTTGGCAAGGAAAGAGTTGATCCAAGCTAACGTCTTGCCCTTTATTCCCATTTCCTCAAGTCTTCAGTTGAGCGTATTATGGTTAATGATATCAAATGTTGCACTCAGATATGATAAAAGAAGTGCAGCCCCCCAACTTTGTCCAGTTTGTATCTCAGGTATTCTGTAAACCCCAGGAGCGCTGATTCAGTACTGTGACTGGCACGGAATCCTGACTGAGAAGGATGGAGCATTTAGTTCTTTTCAGTATACCTTGTTATTTGCAGTTCACTTGTTCTTCTAAGAATTTCGAAAAGGTGGGCAAGAGAGATATTGGTCTATAATTAGACCATATGAGAGGGTTTGCATTAGACTTTTTCAGTGGAGGGGTAACTAACCCTGTTTTTCAGCTATTAGGAACTACCCCGTTTAACAGTGTCTGATTTAATAATTGGACAATCTGCTCTAAATTTTGTTGGGTAAGCCTTCCCAAAATATCTGGGGGACAGAGATCCAGCAGGGAGCCCAATTTCAAGGCTGAAAGAAAGAGCCTCAAAAGTAAACAAACACAAACGATGGACGAAATGCGAAACCAATCAAACATTCACTGCCTGTCACAGATCTGGGTTTAATCCATCAATTCTTTTGCTAACCGTGCCACCCCAGATTGGACCCAACCATATGCAAATCAGTCTTGACCCTGTTCCCCATGGGAACAGTCCAGCCAGAACTGCCAGGCCAGGTCCTCCCTGGACCGTAAACAAGGATCCTTGGACCAGTTTCAGGGTATCACTCTTCATCAGATAGGTTAGCTTGAATCCAGTGGCATAGTGAGCCTGGGACCCATGTCTGGGCATACCCAGCGCACTTAGGGTGACAAAAATAAGCAAACACAAATGATGAACGGAATGCAGAACCAATCCAACATTCATCCCCAGTCACAGATCTGGGTTTAATCCATCAATTATTTTGCTCACCGTGCCACCCCACTTTGGATCCAGCCATATGCAAATCAGTCTTGACCCTGTTTCCTATTGGAAGAATCCAGTCTGAACTACCAGGCTGGGTAATCCCTGGACCGGAAACAAGCGTCCTGGGACCGGTTTCAGGGCATCACCCCTTTCCTATCCTGCTGATCTAAATGCTAAATGCAACAACCGGTCAGTAAAGCTTCTACCATATCCGGGGTTATTCTAAAACCCAGGAGAGAGCCTATGGAGTGTACTTTGTATCAGCTCATCTCCCTCATTAACACTGAAGCAAAAATGATGGCAATGGTTCTGGCCATTAAATTGACCGAGGTGACTTGAACGTTGATTCACCCAGATCAAAATGATTTTATGCCTCTGGGGGGGGAGCCAGGCATTGCATTAGGTGTTTCCATATAGCACTTGTTTATATTTGCTGGTCCCCCTACAAGCAGCTCTGCTCCCCTTTGACTTTGAAAAGATGCTTGATTTTCTAACATAGGGGGTCATTACAACATTGGCAGTAAAAGGCGCTTACCGCCGTGCAGAAGACCGTCAACACACTGCCGCGGCCGCGGGAGGCCGCCACAGCTATTATGACACACATCACGGAATCCACTGAAATTCAGACACCCACACAACACCGCCACACCAAAGGTCAGCGATAAACATGCGGAAACAAATCCTCCACCTCCACGCCAACAGAAACACGCCCATGCCATTACGACCCACGAATCCACGTGGCGGTCTTTCAACTGCGGTATTCCATTGGCGGTACACACCGCAGCGCTCAAAATACACACACAGCTCCAAAACACCGCCACATTGGACAATTCAAAATACACACACCTGATACACATACAAACAACACTCCCACACATCCAACACAATATAAAACACACACCCACATCACCCACAAACCCCAACGACCCAAAATTAGAGAGAACGCCATAGAGAGACAGCACAGAATAGAGAACCCCATCACACAGAGGCACACTACACCATCACCCACACAACATCCACGCACAAAACACCACATACCACTACACTCACCACACTCATCAACACATACACCACCCCACACCTCACCCACACCACCCCATGTCACGCCAAAGACACCCCCGCTTCTCTGAGGAGGAGCTCAGGGTCATGGTGGAGGAAATCCTACGGGTAGAGCCACAGCTATTTGGCTCACAGGTACAGCACACATCCATAGACAGGAAGATGGAGCTATGGCAAAGAATAGTGGAGAGGGTCAACGCAGTGGGACAGCACCCAAGAAATCGGGAGGACATCAGGAAGAGGTGGAACGACCTACGGGGGAAGGTGCATTCCACGGTATCCAGGCACCACATCGCGGTACAGCGGACTGGCGGCGGACCCCCACCTCCTCCCCCACAACTAACAACATGGGAGGAGCAAGTCTTGACCATCTTGCATCCTGAGGGCCTTGCAGGAGTCATTGGAGGAACGGACACTGGTAAGTCAAATCTTAACTTTCATATCCCCCACCTTACCTGCATGCAATCACACACCCCCACCCTCACACCCTCCCCTATCAACCTAACTCCTCACTAATGTACCCATAACACCAACCACCCATCCCAACCCCAAGACCTGCATGACACAACTAAGCATGGATACCCATCACTAAAGCATGCCCACTGTACATACCCAGAACACCCCCCAACCATCAGCACACAAGCCCCCACACAGGAATGCCTGCACTGGGGTACACGCACACCCAACCATTACACACCATGAAACACACACATGCAATAATCATGTACTTATACCCCCGCAGGAACCCGAAGGAACGTCACCACACCAGAGGGTCCAGACAACACCACTCCACCCCCAGAAGAGGCCCACAGTGACGACAGCAGCTCTGCCCTACTGGAGCTTGATGACCAGACCGGACCATCGTGGGCCTCAGGACAGTCGGTTCCCCTTGCCCAGCCACAGCCCAACACCGAACTACCACCCTCTAGTAACACCAGCAGAGCACCCACCCAGCAGGCCCATACCTCCCTACCCAGGACAGGTCAATCAGCGGTGTGTCCACCACTACAGGGCACCCAGGCTAACCCACCACCCCAACAACAACAGGGACCTGGGGGCAGTGGTAGTGGCCACATGGTCCAGGGGACGGAGGCACTGGAACACAGGGGAACTGGGAGGGCTGCTGTGTGACAGAGGGAGGAAAGGCCAAGAGAACCTACTCTCAACGAGGCCCTCTCCTCCATCATGGGAGCATACCACCACTCCCAGGAGACGATGGCAATGGTCCTGGACAAGTTGCAGGAGACCCTGCTTCTGCAGGAGGAGCAGTATTTGGGGTTCAGGGAGGAGCTCAGGACCATCGCCTCCGCCCTGGGCACCATTGTAGGGCTGCTGACGGACATTCAAAAGACGTTGAAGGACACCGTGGCACTCCAAGGGGCCCCTGACACTAGCCACGACAATGAAATGCCCACCACCACCTCCGGCGCTAGTGGACAGGACGCCCAGCCACTGGACCACCACACCAGCACCCCAACCCCTGCAGACGGACAACCACCACGAAAGCGGTCCCTGAGATCCAGGAACAGGACAGACCAAGATGGCAAGACCCCCGCCAGGAAATAAGACTACCCTGATTGTCCCCCCACTGTCCCACTTTGTCATCCTGTCCAGATTGGAACTGCCCCAGCTCCACTTCCAATGGCCAGATGGGCAATGTACCTGTGAGTCTAATAGACTGGACTCTGCCATGGAAATTCTTCCACCATAACCCATTCCGATTTCACAACCTCCCTTCATTTTTCTGCACTTAAATAAACACCCTTGAAACACTAATAAAACTGGAGTCAGTCTATGATTTTGAACTTTGTATTGTCAATTACAGTGTCAAAAAGGGTTACCCATTGGAAGGCCAACATACCAATGTCACACATCACAAGCCTTTCAAGGGTGCAAGCTGTTGACACGTAGGTTACCACATTTGTGAAACTGAAATGGAAGGGGACAACTCAATTAACAAATAGTGAGTGAAATGTAGGTACAGGATAGAGGTAGACGTGTGAAAGTTAATGTAATGTTAAACCTGAAAATGTACTCACCTGTGTCTCACTGGAAATATTGCTGTATGACTGACTCCCTGTTGTCGTTTTCGTCTTCCTCAGCTTCATCCTCATCACTGTCCACAGGCTCCACAGCTACTACAACACCGTCATCTGGATCCTCCTCCTGCAGAAAAGGCACCTGGCGTCGCAATGTCAAATTATGGAGCTGGCGATGATGATGTCACACACCTTCTTCGGTGAGTAGAATAGGGACCCACCTGTCATATGGAGGCACCTGAACCTGGCCTTCAGGAGGCCGAAGGTGCCTTTCGATCACCCTCCTAGTCTGCCCATGGGCCACATTGTACCGTTCCTCTGCCCTGGTCCTGGGATTCCTCACTGGGGTCAATAGCCAGGAAAGGTTGGGGTAACCAGAGTCCCCCAATAGCCATACACTGTGCCTCTGGAGTTCACCCATCATATCAGGGATGCTGCTATTCCGCAGGATGTAGGCGTCATGCACAGAGCCAGGGAACATAGCATTTACCTGCGAGATGTACTGGTCTGCCAAACAGACCATCTGGACATTCATCGAATGATAACTCTTCCTGTTCCTGTACACCTGTTCACTCCTCTGGGGGGGGACCAGAGCTACATGGGTCCCATCAATAGCACCTATGACGTTGGGGATATGTCCAAGGGCATAGAAGTCACCTTTAACTGTAGGCAAATCCTCCACCTCAGGGAAAAGGATGTATCTCCTTACGTGTTTCAGCAGGGCAGACAACACTCTGGACAAAACGTTGGAAAACATAGGCTGGGACATCCCTGATGCCATGGCCACAGTAGTCTGAAATGACCCACTTGCAAGGAAATGGAGCACTGACAGCACCTGCACGTCAGGGGGGATTCCACTCGGATGGCGGATTGGTGACATCAGGTCTGGCTCCAACTGGGTACATAGGCTCATATTTATACTTTTTGACGCAAAACTGCGCTAACGCAGTTTTGCGTTAAAAAAATTAGCGCCGGCTAACGCCATTCTGAAGCGCCATGCGGGCGCCGTATTTATTGAATGACGTTAGCCGGCGTTAGCCGCCGGCGCCGTCTGGTGTGCTTTAAAAAAAAAGACGTACACCAGGCAGCGCCGGCGTAGGGGGATATGGGGCTTGGGCGTCAAGAAATGGGGCAAGTCAGGTTGAGGCAATTTTTTCACCTCAACCCGATTTGCGCCATTTTTTTTCACTCCCAACCCCCATAGAAATGACTCCTGTCTTAGCAAAGACAGGAGTCATGCCCCCTTGCCCAATGGCCATGCCCAGGGGACTTCTGTCCCCTGGGCATGGTCATTGGGCATAGTGGCATGTAGGGGGGCACAAGTCAGGCCCTCCTATGCCACAATTTTTTTTTTTTTTTAAACTTACCTGAACTTACCTTAATGTCCCTGGGATGGGTCCCTCCAGCCTTGGGTGTCCTCCTGGGGTGGGCAAGGGTGACAGGGGGTGTCCCTGGGGGCATGGGAGGACACCTCTGGGCTCCTTCAGACCCCACAGGTCCCTTAACGCCTGCCTTTTGCAGGCGCTAAAAAACGGCGCAAAATCGGCCGTACGGCATTTTTTTTGACCCGCCCACTCCCGGGCGTGAATTTTGCCCGGGAGTATAAATCCGACGCACATGCCTCGGAGTCGATTTTTTAGACGGGAATGCCTGCCTTGCATATAATTAACGCAAAGTAGGTGTCCACGCTAAAAAATGACGCTAACTCCATGGACTTTGGCGCTAGACGCGTCTAACGCCAAAGTATAAATATGGAGTTAGTTTTGCGTCGAAATTGCGTTAAAAAAAATGACGCAATTCCGGCGCAAACGGAGTATAAATATGCCCCATAGTTCCTGGATTGTGGCACAGTCAAACCGGTAGGTCACGATCAAATGTCGTTCTTCCATTGTCAACAGGTCCACCAGCGGTCTTTACACCGGAGGATTCCGCCATCTTCTCATATGTCCCAGCTGACGGTGCCTAACAAGGACAACAGCGAAGAACCAGTCACTATTCCTCCAGGTATGTACCCACAGTTACACACAAGACTACACTACTCACAAAACCCCTTCCTGTATGTGTGTTGATTATAGGCCTAGCAATGTGTGACGCAGTCGTAAATGAAGCCATGTGGGCCCCTGAAATGGCGGCTGCCTGACCTCTCAAATGGGACAATGGAATTGTGGGGTAACTGCCCTGGCGTTGGACACCGTCACGGTAGGCGGTCGTAGAGCGCGGCGTAATGCTGCATTTGGTTAACAGTGGACCCTATGGGTCCCAGGAGCCAATGAACAGGTGCGCCGGCGGGGATGATGCGCCCCGCCGCGGACGTCACCGCCGCGGACGTCACCGCCATTTTCTATCTGTTCTCTCACTAGATACCTAACCTTCGACAGGAGAGGACCTACACTGCTAGTGCTGCTGTGACCTCGGTCTGGAAGCGACGATGGCTGCTGCGTCTGGGGAAAGGGCCCCTGCCTTCACTGCACAGGAGTTGGAGAAACTTGTGGATGGGGTCCTCCCCCAGTACATGCTACTCTACGGTCCTCCAGACCAACAGGTCACTACACAGGGAGCACCTTGGATGGGCTATGCCTGGGTGGAGAGGGCTGGTTGGAAGAGAGAAGGGTGCAGAGTTCATAGAACATAAGTGCATGGGAATGAATGGGCCACATGGCCAGAGTAGGGAGGGGCCACTCACATTGATGGTGCAGTAGGTAATGACTGTTCCTCTTTCCTTGTGCATGTCATGTAGGTCAGAGCCCACCAGAAGAGGGACATTTGGCGTGCCATCGCCAAGGAAGTCCGGACCCTGGGGGCCCACCAGAGACGGGGCACCCACTGCCGTAAGAGATGGGAAGACATTCGCCGCTGCAGCAAGAAGACGGCGGAGGCTCAGCTGGGGATGGCCTCCCAACGTGGGAGGGGTGCCCGTTGCACCATGACCCTCCTGATGTTCCGGATCCTGGCAGTGGCCTACCCGGAGTTGGATGGGCGCTTAAGGACATCACAGCAGACACAAGGGGGTGAGTACAACCTCATTCTGTGGATTTTGCGTGCAGTGGAGGTGTCTGGGTGGGGGAGGTGGGCAGTGGGTGTCCCTAGGCTAGGGCGAGTTAGGTAGGCAAGGCCCCTCCGTAATGTAGGCCATGTGGCACTCTACCCCAGCTCAGAACAGTGGCACGTTGATGTATAGTTGCCCCTTTGCCATCCATGTGCGCAGATTTCTACCATTGCCATGTAGGCCATATCCCAGAAATTGCATGTGCAGAGGGCAGGAGCACGGCGTAATGCATGGGGCTGCTGCGTCTGTCTTGTCCGCCAACAGTAGCGGTATGCCATGCACTAAAACTCTCTTTCTTCTGTCTCCCCCCCCCCCTTTTCCTGCTCTCCCTGTCCTTTTGTACATCAGCATCATCAGGCGGAGGTACAGTGGCACCGGAGCATGAGGGAGCTGCATCCCACATGGCCATGGAGGGTCACACCACAGACTCTGAATGCACCAGTGGGACGGAGGGCGAGGGGAGCTTCACGTCGGCCATAGGATCACCAACCAGCGACACTGACTCGTCCGCCAATGTGAGCTCCCCTGTGGTTGCGGCACCATCTGTGCGCCCCACTTCTACAGGTACAGCCGCCACCACCCCTACCAGCACCGCCCTCCCAGCAGCCCCTCAGCGTTCGCCCCGTGCCCGCTCACCCAGGAGGGTGGGCATCACCTTCGCCCCAGGCACCTCAGGCCCTGCCCCTGTCACCCCTGCTGCCCTCCGTGAGGAGGCCATTGACCTCCTCAGGTCACTCACTGTTGGGCAGTCTACCATTGTGAATGCCATCCAGGGTGTAGAACGAGAGTTGCAACACGGTAATGCATTCCTGGAGGGCATTCATTCTGGTCAGGCTGTCGTTCAGCGAACCCTGCAATCTCTGGCCTCAGCACTGATGGCAGCCATTGTCCCTGTGTCCAGCCTTTCCCCTCCAACTTCTTCCACCCAGACCCAATCCCCTGTACCCCAGCCCATCCCAAGCACACCTACAGACCAGCATGCACACAAGTCAACACCCAAAAGTAGCTCAAGCAAACATAGGCACCACACACACCACAGGCACTCACACAAGCATCACACCCATACAGACACAGCAACATCCACTGTCTCCACTGTGTCCCCCTCCTCCTCTTCTCCCTCCTCCCTCCCTGTCTCGTCTACACACACACCTGCATGCACCACATCTACAGGCACTAGGACTCGCACCAGGACACCCAGCACCACAAGCCGCTCACCTGCACTCACCACCCCCACTGCCATTTACACGTCCCCTGTGTCCTCTCCCAGTGTGTCTGTGACGCCCCCTCCCAAAGTACACAAACGCCGGCAATCACTCACCCAACATCCATCCACCTCACGACAGCCTCCAGTACCTTCACCTGCACCCAAAACACCTAAAGTGACACCTCCTACAACCACCTCTTCTTCCTCCACTCCCAGACCCCCTCCAACTACCCATCCCAGTGTCCGTCAGAAACTGTCCCTATGTCAAATTGACCTTTTTGCCCCCACCCCCCCCTCAAATTCATCAGTCCCGTCGTAGCGCCTCAGCCAAAAAGCCTCCAGTACCAGTGGTGCGTGTTCCAGGTTTTTGGAGTGCACCGTCCACCAGGGCAGGCAGTAGGACCCGGAGCCAAGGCACTGGCAGCCCACCCCCTGTAAAGGCTCTGAAATTGGAGAGTGGACGACGGGACCGTGTCAAGACTCCTGGTGGGACTACAACTGAAATGGGATCGAAGGCGATTGGTGAGTCAGCTGTAACTCCAAAAAAGGTGGGGAAGGTCCAGAGGAAGTCTCTGCAGCCTGTTGTGAGTGTCACGGCGGAGAAGTGCGCCATCATTTCTGGCGGTCCAGACACAACCGCCAGCACTGTCGTTACTGGTCAGGAGACCACCGCCGGAATCACAGCCCAGGAGGGCCCAAGTATCGTTACTGGTCAGGAGACCACCGCCGGAGTCACAGCCCAGGAGGGCCCAAGTATCGTCACTGGTCAGGAGACCACCGCCGGAGTCACAGCCCAGGAGGGCCCAAGTATCGTCACTGGTCAGGAGACCACTGCCGGAGTCACAGCCCAGGAGGGCCCAAGTATCGTCACTGGTCAGGAGACCACCGCCGGAGTCACAGCCCAGGAGGGCCCAAGTATCGTCACTGGTCAGGAGACCACCGCCAGAGTCACAGCCCAGGAGGGCCCAAGTATCGTCACAGGGCCCAAGTATCGTCACTGGTCAGGAGACCACCGCCAGAGTCACAGCCCAGGAGGGCCCAAGTATCGTCACTGGTCAGGAGACCACCGCCAGAGTCACAGTCCAGTCACAGCCCAGGAGGGCCCAAGTATCGTCACTGGTCAGGAGACCACCGCCGGAGTCACAGTCCAGGAGGGGCCAGGATGCCACAGCCCCGCTGGGCAATGATGGAACGTCATGCCACACACCAATGTCCAGTGTGGAGATCATCATGCGACACACTAATGTCCAGTGTGGAGATCGTCATGCCACACACCAATGTCCAGTGTGGAGATCGTCATGCCACACACCAATGTCAGTATCAGAACCGCATGTCAAAGCACTGATGAACAGTCCTGAACCGCCATGTCAAAGCACCGCTGAACAGGGCACAGACCGCCATGTCAAAGCACCGCTGAACAGGGCACAGACCGCCATGTCAAAGCACCGCTGAGCAGGGCACAGACCGCCATGTCAAAGCACCGCTGAACAGGGCACAGACCGCCATGTCAAAGCACCGCTGAACAGGGCACAGACCGCCATCTCAAAGCACCGCTGAACATAGCAAAGACCGTGTAGGTATGAATAGGCCGCCACCTCAGGCATCCTTATCCCATGTGCAGCTGGGACAGTGACAGGACAGGAACTTTCACGGGGAGACTCATCCAGTCTGGGCACCAGTCCCACCCAGTACCAGTAGAGAACTGCATCTACTTGAGAGACTGTGGCTTTGCACTCCCCAGGATGGCATAGTAGGCAAGCCACCCACTGTAGAGACTTGGGAGACTGTGGCTTTGCACTCCCCAGGATGGCACAGTGGGCAACCCACCCACTGTAGAGACTTGAGAGACTGTGGCTTTGCACTCCCCAGGATGGCACAGTGGGCAACCCACCCACTGTAGAGACTTGAGAGACTGTGGCTTTGCACTCCCCAGGATACATCAATGGGCATGGAGCCCCGTCGTGGATCTGGCTTCGCATTCATGTGGCTGGGGTGCCCCCCCTTCCCTTCCCCCTGAGGTGCCTGTAGTGTTTCTATCTGATGCCCGGCAGTGTTCTCTCGGATTTTGGTCAGGTATCTATTGTGGGCCTCGCCCATGCATTTTTGGACTGTTGGTGCACGGACATTGTTGTGTACATATCTGCACTACTTCTTGTATTGTATATATAATTATGACAGATTTCGGGATATATATCAGTATATTTTTGTATGATAGGTATATTGGCACATTACAATGTTTGACCGCAATTTGCTTTGTCTTTGCATTCTTCCGGGGGGATTGTGGGTTGTTCATGTGATATTTTTGACTGCATTGGTGTGTATGTTGTGATATGCGAGGGTGGGCGTGTTTGGTGGGTGTCCCCCTAACTTTGCCTCCCCCCTCCCCCGTATCGTAGGTGCAGTACTAACCGGTATCTTCGTCGCCTACGTCGCTGTTGGTCGTAGAGGAGCAGAAAGACAAGGGCAGGTAGTATATGGAGTTCTGGCTCCATGGAGTCGTCGTTCCTCGTGGAGTGTGTTCAGGTGAGCGTTTTCCCATAGCAAAAGCTGTTTCCGCCGTGTTTTTATCCGCTGTGAATCCGCCCCGGAAAAGGTGGCGGATTGATGTGTTCTGATACTATGGGCGGTACATTGTCTCCAGCCTGTCTGTTGGCGGTGACCGCCGTGCTGCTTGTCTGTACCGCCGTGGCGGGCGGTGTGTTAAAGTGGCTGTCTTTGTTGGCGGTTTCCGCCAGGGTCATAATTCCCTTTTTTTGTCCGCCGGCCTGTTTGCGGTCTTACCGCCGCTTTAACACCGTCCGCCAGGGCTGTAATGACCCCCATAATCTTTTATGTTTCATGTATTACAAAAAAATCATTTTGGACCAAGGATAATATTGTATATTAGGCTCCTATATTCCGCTCACTGAGCATTTTCTCACAATCATTCCAAATGAAAGATAGGATGAAAGACAAGTTTGTCCACTTCCCTGCTCCTGTTTGCCTTAATGACAGAATCCCTGGCAGCATGGGTTCAAGGTGATGCTTAGATGTAGGGAATGAACGGGGGCAAAGGCACTGAAGACAGATTATCTCTTTATACCTCAGATACCTTGGTCTTCAGATCTCACTGAGACTAGTTAAATACTGGGTACTGAACATAGAACCACAGCTGCAAAATCTTAAACAGCAGCTGATGGCATGGGGTAAACTCCAATTCTCAATTAAGGGAAGGGTAGCCCTTTAGTATTTTTTTGTGAAACTGTAGTTTTTCACTTTTTTATTATTTAGACAAAGCAGATGAGGACAATGAAATTAAGCGTGTGGTCAGTTTTGAAGGGGGAAATAAATATGTCCATGCAGTTGTAAATACATTTGTCAATACAGGACAATCACGCTAGAGCTTGACAGCCAAGTGAGAAGGACATTTGAACAGTTGTGGCTGGTGACTCGGCAAAGGGCAGGGCGGTCATGGGGGGAACCAAAACAAAAATAAAAAAATATATTTATAATTTTTTTTTACTTACCTGGTTGTCCCGCTGCTGCCATGTCACTGCCGCTGCACTCCAGGCACAGGCTCCCAGCATGCTCTCAGAGCAGCGTTATGATTGGCTGGAGCACTCTGGCAGGGCACTCCAACGCGGACTGGGAGCAGGCTCTCTCCAACTCCTCTAGACACTGCCGGGTTAGAGAGAGCCCTTGTGCGCATGTGTGTTTGGCCAGCCCGAGATGGCCAGCCAAACATACATGACCACTGAGGGGAGTGCTCTGTGCACTCCCCTCACTGCTCGTAACCCCATACACCTGCCCCTTTAGAAATAAAATGACAATAAACAGTGTTTATTGTTGTTTTGTTTCTAAAGGTTTGCAGCTCCTGCTGTAGGGGGAGTGACGCCCTTCTGCCCTAATGGAGGAGCTCCCCTTGAGTTTAAAGTTACAGTTGAAACAATTCTGCAATTTCCATTCCCGGTTCTAGAATATCCTTCTTGTATCAGCGATGGGGAAACTAGCTTTGCCAAAAGTGGTGATGCTTCCCAGATTACTTTACTTTTTTGTATCGCTGGCCATACAAATTTCCAAAGTGTTTTCTCGAGAAATAGACCATATGTTAGTAACTCTGATATGGGACACAAACTGCCTCTTACTAAACTGCACTTGTTGACTGACAAGGGTGGATTAGTTGCCCCGGACTTTGATCTTTATTGTATCACTGCACAGCTGCAATGGGCAGCCAGGTGGAGAGCAATAGGCTGGGGAGAATTGCAAGACATCAACAGAGCTGTCCATTGAAGAGATTCCTAATGCGAATTCTATTTAACCCTTTAAGCGTTACTTATTATCAATCATGCTGCGTTGTGCTGAGGACCCTTCACTTATGTTACTGATTTGCATATGGCTTGGTCCAATATGACGTGGCATGGTATGCTAACAATGGTAACTATCAGTAGCTTAGATTAATTCAAGCACCTGATCTATTTTTTTATACCTCTGCCACATTTGTGCCAGAGCTCTCAAAAAAACTCACAGGAGGGTAGTCTGCATGAGAGCTATACCCCTGACTTCATTTACACTTATACAACACAGCAGAAACTGATCTGCACTGACGGACTGGGCTACAGATGGGTTTACAACATTAGGTAGTCTCTATGGCGAAGGCATACCTGTGAAATTTCAAGTCCTTCAACTGGCGTAGGGACTAACACTGAAACATTTTCTTCTGCACAGTGCTTTGTATGTGACTGCATCACGGATGGCGATGTGGCACTGCGGAACCACCGGAACATGATTGTTTTAGATACATATTAACAATAGATTGAGTAAAGCACATGGGTGGTCATTACAACCCCATTGCGGTCGGCGTTAAAGCGGCGGTAAGACCGCCAACAGGCTGGTGATAAAAAAATTGCAATTACGACCGTGGCGGAAACCGCCAACAAAGACAGCCACTTTAACACTCCGACCACCACGGCGGTACAAACAAACAGCTTGGCGGTCACCGCCAACAGACAGGCGGAGGACAATGTACCGCCCACAGTATCACAACCTACCAATCTGCCACCTTTTCTGGGGCGGATTCACCGCGGACAAAAACACGGCAGAAACAGGACTCCGAAGGGAAAATGCTCACCTCTACACACCCCACGAGGAACCAGGACGCCATGGAACCCGAACTCCAGATCCTGCCAGCCCTCATCTTCTTGCTCCTCTACCAGGAGCACGAACGCCGGCGGCGAAGACAACGGTGAGTACTCCACCTACGACACAGGGGAGGGGGGAGGGAAAAAACAGGGGCACACACATGCAACACCCCCACCCTCACCCACTACAATACACACACTAATACAGCATGATACATTACAGTTACACCCCCTAAACCCCCTGGAAGAATGCAAAGACAAAAGAAAATGAGTGTAACCAATGTAATATATTAAAATCCAGGACGCAAAAATATATATACACCATTAACAAATATATACACCAAGATTAGTAGTCCAGGTAGTGCTCCATTGAAGTCCGTGGAACACTGGGCCCACACGGCATGGGCGAGGCCCACACTCAATCCCCGAACATGACAGAGAGAAAACTGCAGGGGCATCAGATAGCAATAAAACAGGCACCTCAGGGGGAAGGGAAAGGGGGGGCACCTCAGCAGGTTGAGTGCATGATGCCAAATCCACGAGGGGGCCACATGCCCACTGTTCCATCCTGGGGAGTGCAAAGCCTCAGTCTCTCAAGTCTCTACAGTGGGTGGGTTGCCCCCTGCTTTATCCTGGGGAGTGCAAAGCCACAGTCTCTCAAGTCTCTCCAGTGGGTGGGTTGCCAACTGCTTTATCCTGGGGAGTGCAAAGCCACAGTCTCTCAAGTCTCTACAGTGGGTGGGTTGCCCACTGCATTATCCTGCGGAGTGCAAATCCACAGTCTCTCAAGTCTCTACAGTGGGTGGGTTGCCCACTGCTACATACTGGGGAGTGCAAAGCCACGGTCTCTCAGGTGGATGCCTTTCTCCACTGGTTCTGGAGGGGGCCTTGTGCCCAGAGTGCTTCTTCCTGCCAAGGACAGAGGTAGTGGATGTGATTCTCCACTGGTTCTTGAGGGGGCCTTGTGCCCAGAGTGCATTATCCTGCCAAGGACAGAGGTAGTGGATGTATCTCTCCACTGGTTCTGGAGGGGGCCTTGTGCCCAGAGTGCTTCTTCCTGCCAAGGACAGAGGTAGTGAATGTGATTCACCACTGGTTCTGGAGGGGGCCTTGTGCCCAGAGTGCTTCATCCTGCTCGTGACGGACTCAATAGCGTCAGTGCCCTTGGCGCTCATAGGCCAGCGGTGCTTGTTGCGGGCGGTGTCCTTGCCAGCGGTGCTTGTTGCGGCGGTGTCCTTGTCAGCGGTGCTTGTGGCGGCGGTGTCCTGTTCACCGGTGCTTGTGGTGGCGGTGTCCTGTTCAGCGGTGCTTGTGGCGGCGGGGTCCTTGGCAGTGACTCAGCTGCTGGCAGTCCTTCATGGCCCAGCGGGGCTGGTGCTGGCGGTCCTGTCTGGCCCAGCGGGGCTGGTGCTGGCGGTCCTGGTGCTGGCGGTCCTGTCTGGCCCAGCGGGGCTGGTGCTGGCGGTGGCCTCCTCGGCAGCGGGGATGATGGCGGTGGCCTCCTGGGCAGCAGGGCTGGTGCTGGCGGGGGCTTCCTGGGCAGCTGGGCTGGTGCTGCCGGTGGCCTCCTGGGCAGCGGGGATGATGGCGGTGGCCTTCTGGGCAGCGGGGATGATGGCGGTGGACTCCTGGGCAGCTGGGCTGGTGCTGGCGAGGGCCTCCTGGGCAGCTGGGCTGGTGCTGGCCTCCTGGGCAGCGGGGATGATGGCAGGCTTCTCCGCCGTGCTGCTCTTCCCAGACTTGCTGACTTTCTTGTGGCCCTTCCCCACCTTGGAAGGTGTTGCAGCTGACTCCACACTCCCACCTGTACCCCTGGGAGCAGCTTTGGTGGCGGGAGTCTTCCCCTTCTCCCGCCAGGCACTGGCCAACTTTTTATGTTTGACAGGTGGGGGACTGTCCGTGCTGTGGCACCGTGCCACACTGGCTGCCCTGGTGGCCGGAGCACTCCAGATTCCGGTGACTACAGGCACCACTGGTCCCGGAGATGTTGTGGCTGAGGTGCTAGGTTGGGACCTGGAAAATCGGGCACTAGGAGACTGACGGGGTGGGGGAGGTGAGGGAAAGGGGTCAAGGTTGGACAGGAAAAGTTTCTTGGGAACACTGGGACGGGTAGCTGGAGGGGGTTTGGGAGTGGAGGAAGAGGTTGTGGTTGTAGGAAGTGTTCGTTTGGTGACTTTGGATGAAGGTGCATACGCTGGAGGCTGTCGTGAAGTGGATTGCTGTTGGGTGGGTGTGTGCCTGCGTTTGAGTATCTTGGGAGGTGGCGTCACAGACACACTGGGAGAGGACTCCTCAGACGTGTGAATGGCAGTGGGGGTGGTGACTGCACGTGAGCGGGGTGTGGTGGTGTGTGTGCTGGTGATGGAAGTAGTGGCTGTAGATGTAGTGCATGCAGGTGTGAGTGGAGACGAGACTGGGAGGGAGGAGGGAGACGAGGAGGAGGGAGACACAGTGGAGGCAGTGGATGTTGGTGTGTCTGCATGTGTGTGATGCTTGCGTGAGTGCCTGTGGGATGTGGGGTGCTTATGTTTGCCAGAGCCTCCTTTGTGTGTTGACGTGTGTGCATGCTGGTCTGAAGGTGTGCTTGGGATAGGCTGAGGTAGAGGGGATTGGGTCTGGGTGGAGGAAGTTTGAGGGGGATGCTAGACACAGGGACAATGGCTGCCATCAGTGCTGAGGCCAGAGTCTGAAAAGCTCGCTGAAGGGCCGCCTGACCAGAATGAATGCCCTCCAGGAATGCATTTGTTTGTTGCAACTGCCTCTGTACACCCTGGATGGCATTCAAAATGGTAGAGTGCACAACAGTGAGGGACCTGAGGAGGTCAATGGCTTCCTCACTGAGGGCAGCAGGGGTGACTGGGGCAGGGGCTGAGGTGCCTGGGGCGAAGGTGATGCCCACCCTCCTGGGTGAGCGGTCACGGGGCAAAGGCTGAGGGGCTGCTGGGAGGGCGGTGCTGGTAGGGGTTGTGGCGGCTGTACCTGTAGATGTGGGGGGCCCAGATGTTGCTGCCACCACAAGGGAGCTCCCATCAGAGGACGAGTCTGTATCACTGGTCTCAGCTCCTGTCCCCGCCGTGGAGCTCCCCTCGCCCTCCGTCCCACTGGTGAACTCCAAGTCCGTTGTCTCGCCCTCCAGGGCCATGTGGGATGCAGCTCCCTCCTTCTCCGGTTCCACTGCTCCTCCACCTGATGATGCTAATGCACACAAGAACAGAGAGACCACAAAAAGGGGGGGGCGACAGAAGAAAGACATGTTGAGTGCATGCATTATCGCTACTGTTGGCGGACACGACAGACACAGAAAGCCCCCTGCACTACGCCGTGCACTTGGAGTCCACTGTTCAATCCCTGGGACATGGCCTACAAGGCTATGGCTGGCATCTGCACACATGGATGACACAGGAGCCTGACTAGGTGTACTTGGCACTGTACACAGGTGGGGTGGGGTGCTACAGGGTCTGCCAGAAGATGGGGACCTAACTAGCACACTCACCCTGGCCTAGGGAAACCCACAGCCCACCTCCCCCACCCAGACACCTCCACTGCGCGCAAAATCAGCAGAATGAGAGTGTACTCACCCCCTTGTGGCTGCTGTGATGCCCTCAAGCGCCCATCCTACTGCTAGGATCCTGAACATCAGGGGGGGTCATGGTTTGACGGGCACCCCTCCCACGTTGGGAGGCCATCCCCAGCTGGGCCTCCGTCGTCTTCTTGCTCCAGCGGTGAATGTCCTCCCATCTCTTACGGCAGTGGGTGCTCCGTCTGTGGTAGACCCCCAGGGTCCGGACGTCCTTGGCGATGGCACGCCAAATATCCTTTTTCTGGTGGGCGCTGACCTACATGAATTGTACAGGGGGAAAAGAAAAGTTATTACCAACTACACCGTCACAGTCATTGGCCCCCATCCCTACCCTTGCCATGTGGCACATGCACTCACCGTGGTTTCATGCACGCCTCAATCTCCCCCCCATCTTTCATCCACCCCACTCCACACAGGCATAGCCCATACAGCATGCTCCCAGTGTACTTACCTGTTTGTCTGGAGGACCATATAGTAGCCTGTACTGGGGGAGGACCCCATCCGCGAGTTTCTCCAACTCCTCTGATGTGAAGGCAGGGGCCCTTTCCCTAGACGCATGAGCCATTGTCTCTTCCAGACTAAGGTCACAGCAGCACTTGCAGTATTGGTCCTCTCCTGTCAAAGATCAGGTATCGAGTGATTGAACAGATAGAAAATGGCGGTCACGTCCACGGCGGTGTGTACCGTCACCGCCGGCGTACATCGTCATTGGCTCCTGGGACCCATAGGGTCCATTGTTAACCAATGCAAAATTGCACCGCATTCTTCGACCGCCTACCGCGACGATGCACAATGCCAGCGCAGTTACCTCACATCTCATTGTCCCACTTTACAGGTCAGTCAGCCGCCATTTCAGGGGGCCACATGGCTTAATTTTTAACTGCGTCACACATACCTAGGCCTTGCCTCAACACTCATACAGGCCAAATTTCGGATTATGATTTGTGTTCTGTGTAAGCTGTGGGTACGTACCTCTGAGTTGGTTGACTCTGTGCTCGCTGTTGGCCTTCATAGGCACCGTCCGCTGGGACATGTGAGGAGATGGCGGCATCCTCCGGTGTACAGACCGCTGGTGAACCTGTCGACAATGGAGGAAAGACATGAGATCATCACCTACAGGCTTGATCGTGCCACAATCCTGGAACTGTGTGCCCAGCTGGAGCCAGACCTGATGTCAGCTATCCGCCATCCCACAGGAATCCCCCCTCAAGTGCAGGTGCTGTCAGTACTCCATTTCTTGCAAGTGGGTCATTTGAAACAACAGTGGCCATAGCATCAGGGATGTCCAAGCCTATGTTTTCCAACGTGTTGTCCAGAGTGTTGTCTGCCCTGCTGAAACACATGCGGAGCTACATCGTTTTCCCTCAGGTGGAGGATTTGCCTACTGTGAAAGGTAACTTCTATGCCCTGGGACATATCCCCAACATCATAGGTGCCATTGATGGGACACATGTGGCTTTGGTACCCCCCGCAGGAGTGAACAGGTGTACAGAAACTGGAAGAGTTATCGTTCCATAAATGTGCAGATGGTGTGTTTGGCAGACCAGTACATCTCCCATGTTAATGCCAAATTCCCTGGCTCAGTGCATGACGCTTACATCCTGCGGAATAGCAGCATCCCTTATGTGATGGGGCAACTCCAGAGGCACAGTGTGTGGCTATTAGGTGAGCACCTGGAAGCAAGTCAGTGGGAATGGTTGTCTGGGTCTGGGGATATCCCTCCAGGTTAGTGTGTTCCTAACAGTTGTCCCTCCCCATTTGCAGGTGACTCTGGTTACCCCAACCTGTCATGGCTACTGACCCCTGTGAGGAATCCCAGAACAAGGGCAGAGGAACGCTACAATGAGGCCCATGGGCTGACTCGGCGGATTATAGAGCGGACCTTCGGCCTCCTGAAGGCCAGATTCAGGTGCCTCCATATGACAGGTGGATCCCTAGTCTACTCACTAAAGAAGGTGTGCCAGATCATCGTGGCCTGCTGTATGCTTCAAACTTAGCTTTGCTACGACAGGTGCCTTCTCTGCAGGAGGATGGTCCAGATGGTGGTGTTGTTGCAGCTGTGGAGCTTGTGGACAGTGAAGATGAGGAAGCAGAAGAAGAGGACATCGACAACAGGAACTCGGTGATCCTGCAATATTTCCGGTGAGACACAGATAAGAATACAAACCTGCTTACTACATGTACTTTAACACTACTACCTCTCAACTGTCTGTTGCTTTCACCCAGTGTATGGTCACTGAGTTGTCACTTTCCCTTACGATTTCACAGATGTGGGTCCCACTGTGTGACATCTGCTTTGTTTCCTCATGGACTAGAGTTGTGTGACATAGGTATGTTGACATTACATTTGAAAGAGCATTTTGACACGGTAATTGCTAATACACTATTTCGAAATCACAGACTGACTCCAGATTGTTTTGTGCTTCAAGGGTGTTTATTTAAGTGCTCAATATTGGAGGGGGTTGTAAAATGGTGAGGGGTGATGGTGGAGGAATGTCCATAGCAGAGTCCAGTCTATTAGTCTTGCAGGTGCATTTCCCAAATGGGTATACGAAGTGGAGCTGGGGCAGTTTGAGGATGGACAGGGTGACAAAGCGGGACGGAAGGATGACATTCAGGGTGGTCTCATTTCTTGGCGGGGTCTTGGCATCGTTCTCTGTCTTTGTCCTGGATCTCAGGGACCGTTTGCAGGGTGGTTCACCCTCTGCAGGGGGTGGGGTGCTGGTGTGGTGGTCCTGTGGTGTTGCCTCCTGTCCACTAGCGCCGGCAGAGGTGGTGGGCAGTTCATCGTCCAGGTTAGTGTCAGGGGCCCCTTGTTGTGCCACAGTGTCCCTCCTGGTGTTGAGGACTTCCTTCAGCACCCCCACGATGGTGCCCAGGGTGGAATTGATGGATTTGAGTTCCTCCCTGAACCCCAAATACTGTTCCTCCTGCAGCCGCTGAGTCTCCTGAAACTTGGCCAGTACCGTTGCCATCGTCTCCTGGGAATGGTGGTAGGCTCCCATGATGTTGGAGAGGGCCTCGTGGAGAGTGGGTTTCCTTGGCCTGTCCTCCCACTGTCGCACAGTAGCCCTCCCAGTTCCCCTGTGTTCCTGGGCCTCCGCCCCCTGGACCGTGTACCCACTGCCACTGCCCCCAGGTCTCTGGTGTTGTTGGGGTGGTGTGTTAGCCTGGGTTCCCTGTAGTTGTGGACACACTGCTGATTGACGTGTCCTGGGGACAGATGTATGGGCCCGCTGGGTGGGTGCTGTGCTGGTGTTTCCAGAGGGGGGAAGCTCTGTGGTGGCCTGTGACTGTGTCAGGGGAACCGGCTGTCCAGAGGTCCCCGATGGGCCGGGCTGGTCATCTAGATCCAGTTGGACAGAGCTGCTGTCATCACTGTGGGCCTCTTCTGTTGGTGATGTGGACATGTGTGGACCCTCCTGTCCGGTGACGATGGGTAGGGGTCCTGCAGGGGTATAAAAGGATGTTTATTACATCTGTGTGTGGCATGGAGTGCAATGGGTGGGTGACCGTGTACCCCAGTGCTTGCATTCTTGTGTAGGACCTTGTGTGATAATTGTTTAGGGGTGTGTGTGGGTATGTGCAGTGGCCATGCATTGGTGATGGGTGTTCATGCTTTGTAGTTGCATGCAGGGCTTGGTGTTGGGATGGGTGGGTTGTGATAGTGGGACATTTGTGAGGAGTTGGAGTGATGGGGCTGGGGGTGCGGGTGGGGGTATGTGATAGCATGCAGGTAGGGTAGGGGATGTAATAGTTAAGATTTGACTTACCAGAGTCCATTCCTCCATCTACTCCTGCGAGGCCCTCAGGATGCAGTATCACCAAGACCTGCTCCTCCCATGTTGTTAGTTGTGGGGGAGGTGGTGGGGGTCCGCCGCCAGTCCGCTGAACCGTAAGGTGGTGTCTTGAGACCACGGAACGCACCTTCCCCCGTAGGTCGTTCCACCTCTTCCTGATGTCATCCCTATTTCTTGGATGCTGTTCCACTGCGTTGACCCTGTCCACTATTCTTCGCCATAGCTCCATCTTCCTAGCTATGGAGGTGTGCTGCACCTGTGATCTGAATAGCTGTGGCTCTACCCAGACAATTTCCTCCACCATGACCCTGAGCTCCTCCTCAGAGAACCTGGGGTGTCTTTGCCGTGCCATGAGGTGGTGTGGGTGATGTGTGGGGTGGTGTGTGTAGTGATAAATGGGGTGATATGTAGTGGTGTGTTGTGTGAGGCGCGTGGAAGTTATGTGGGTGATGGTATTGTGTGCCTGTGGATGCTTGGTAGTTGTTTGTAGTGTCTCTCTCTGGCCTTTTCTCTGTAATTTTGTCGTAGGGGTTTGTGGGTGATGTGGGTGTGTGTTTTATATTGTATTGAGTGTGTGGGAGTGGTGTGTGTATGTGTATCAGGTGTGTGTATTTCGAATTGTCCAATGTGGCTGTGTTTTGTAAATGTGTGTGTATTTTGAGCGCGGCGGTGTGTACCGCCAATGGAATACCGCGGTTGAAAGACCGCCACATGGATGATAGTGTGGGCATATTTCTGTTGCCATGATGGTGGAGGTTTTGTTTTTGCCAGTTTATCACTGACCTTTTGTGTGGCGGACTTGAGTGGGTGTCTGAATTTTGGCAGATTCCGAGCAGTGGGTCATAATGACCGTGGCAGAAATTTGCTGCCGCAGTGGTGTGTTGCTAGTCTTCTGCCCGGCGGTAAGCTGATTTTACCGCCAATGTTGTAATGAGGGCCATGGTGTTGATTGTTTATCATGCACTTATTTCAGCTGCAAAGTTTGAGCTATGAATAATACAGTATAGGAGCCCTCCAGACTTAGGCACCCCCATTGTTGACCGTGATTGGGAAAATGTGCTAATGCCATGTGCTGGTGTTTCTAGAAAATTAACATTTAAATTAATACTGTAATCCTATCTCCATTGTGTCTGCATTACATCTAAAATAATTAATCATATATGTCTCAGGGCAGCAGCGGAATGCTCGAGACGCGGCAAAGTGAGGGCATTTTTACCACATCGTCTGGTCTTGCCTTCTGGTGTGACATACTGGCAAATGGCCTCAGACTATGGTGGTCATTTTGACCTCGGCGGTCTTTTTTAAAGACCGCAGAGGGACCGCCGTGCGGAAGACCGCCATTGGTGGTGGTTTGCCGCTCGGCCTATTATGACCGTTGGCAGCTCTCCGTCCTTTTACGGATGGAGAGCCGCCAACAGCCATACTGGCGGGAGGCGGGGAAGTGGAGGTTGCTCCACCTCCACCGCCACGCCAACACAGCACCGCCCAGTGAATCACGTCCTGTGATTTGCCGTGGTGGTGTTCTGTTGGCGGTGTGGTGTCGGCGGAGCTGCCCCCATGGCTCCCGTCCCATCCTGGAGGATCGTCGGACCAGGTAAGTCGATCGTCCGTGAGGGGAGGGGGGTGTTGTGTGTTGTGTGGGTGCATGGGGATGTGCGTGTGTGTATGTAGAGGGGGGGTGTGAGTGCGTGTATGCCTGCAGGGGTGTTGTGTGTATGGGAATGAGTGCGTGTATGTCTGTGGGTATGTCTGTATGGATGTGTGCGTGTATGTTTGAATGTGGGTGTGCGTGTATGACTGTGTGTGTGGATGTAGGCATGTATGTCGGCGTGAGTGCGTGTAAGTATGTAGGTGGTGCGGGTATGGGTGAAGTGATGTTGGGGGTCGGGGTCGGGGTGGGGAGGGGGGCCCTGCCACCTTTGGGGGGTGGTAGGGGTGGTGGGGGGGTAGGGGAGGGAGTCGGGGTGGGGGTGGGGGGTGGCGGAGACCCCTATCAGTGCCAGGGAAGGAATTCCCTGGCACTGATAGTGCTTACCGCCATGGATTTCATGGCGGTTCAAGCCAGGTCCAAATACCGCCAGCGGTATAGTGATGCCCGCCTGGCTGGAGACCCAGGTCTCCAGCCCGGCGGTCGTCTCCACCCTGGCGGGCGGAACGGAGAACTGGCGGATGACCATGACGGTAACCGCCATGTTCATGATTCCACCAAGTAAGACCACCAGCCTGTTGGCGGTCTTACCGCCGGTTCTCCGCCTTCCGCCAGGGTTGTAATGACCCCCTATATCTCCTATGTCATGGACCATGACGTTGTACCTGTATCACTGTTGTGTCTGCTAGGATTGTTCCCCAGAACTAAAGCTACTAAAATAACAGGCACATTTATAGATCTGACACTGGTATTGGCCAAGTACCAACTATCTTGTCCTGGTAACCCCTAGGTGGCTCTGAGATACTATGCTGGGTGACTGACATTATTAAATGGTCCAACTATAAGTTGCTAGTCTTACAAAAATAGGTACACGAGGGATGTCCTTCAAGCATGGGAGGCCATAAAAATAGCCTGCCATACCGTGGATGACAAAGGCCGGCTTCTCTCAGACCACACTCTGTCAGAGGAGTCCCCAGATTCTGAGTGTGACAGTAATGGTGTAGTATACACTCTTCCTAATTGGCTGACCTGTGCCTCATCAGGTATAACGAGGTTCCTACTGACCCCTGGCACACCCTAATTTCCTTTAACATTTACCTTTTACCTAAACGGCATTCATAACACATATGATAAACTACAAAATGAGGCTAAGGGAGAACAGGCCGGGCACTATTTTCTCCAAGATGAAACATGCACCGAACACGTGTTTGGAGGTGTGATCCTCTTCTTCAGGGCTCTAAATAAATTAAACAACAATAATAAAATCAAAACCATAAACCTGAAAATCATGAGGCAACATCAAAGCCTTCAGTAAAGTTGGAGAAATTATCTAAACGTGAATCATCAAAATGGTGGAACTCAATGACATCCAGGAGATATGTTGAAGTTAATTGTATTCCAACGGGTCAGAGGATTACTGTCTTCCTGGCGGTGGAAGATTTGGATGAAACTCAAGAAACCCTGCTCTGATTGCTACCTAGCTTGGGTACCTGCATTCGGACTCCAGTCATCATCGTCAAGTCTGCCCAGGTCCCTCTCCCACTACTCCCTGAGTAGGACAATCAACGGAAGATATTGTTCAGTAGTTTAGAAACAATTTGGGACACTGAGTGGCTCATCAAGGGGTCAAGCAACACTCTGGCCCTCATTATGACCCTGGCAGTGAGTGATAAAGTGGCGGTAGACCGCCAACAGGCTGGTGGTAATTACCGCCAAATTATGACCATGGCATTGATGACTCCCATAGACAGCCAAAGTACCACACAAACCGCCAGGGTGGAAACAACACTCACCACGGCAGTGGCCACCAACAGCCACGCGGAAGACCAAGTATCGCCCACCATATCATGACACAGGAAACCACCACATTTTCCGGGGCAGTACCAACGCCATCAAAAGCCTGGTGGAAACACATCGCTGAAGAGATAAGACTCACCATCAGAGACACAAGGAAGAACAACGCCGCCATGGAACCCGAACTGCAAATTTCCCCAATGATTTTCTACGTTATGTTCCACCTGGAACATCAACGCCGATGAAGACGACAACGGTGAGTACAGACGCCTAGCACACAAGGGAGGGAGGGAGGAAAATGAGAGTGACACACACACGCACAACACACACCCGACACACACACACCATACACACATCCAGCTGCACATGAAAAACAATTTGCACCCGATACACGGCAGAATAACGCAAGGAAAACAGGAATGCATGAAAGTGAATGTATTAATATCAACAGCTAATAAATTATTGAATTGTCTGTGAAATAGGTATGTTCACATGTACTCAAAGGGACAGTGCCCAGTCCAATGTTCAAAGGGTGCACATGGCCATAGGGCACAGTCCAAGGCCCAGCTTGAATCCTGTCGTCATCCGTATAGAACACTGCAGGGGCATCAGTTTGCAAGTGGGCAGGCACCTCAGGGGGATGGAGGGGCACTTCTGCTGTAGTCAGGAACAAGCCCACTGGTTCTGGAGAGGGCTTCATGCCCATTTCCCTGTCCTGGGAGTGCAAGGCCACAGTCTCTCAGGTGGGTGACTTTCCCACTGGTTCTGGAGGCGGGTCCATGCCCATTACTCTGTCCTGGATAGTGCAAGGCCACAGTCTCTCAGGTAGGTGACTTTTCCACTGGTTCTGGAGGGGGCTCCATGCCCATATTTCTGTCCTGGGCAGTGCAAGGCCACAGTATCTCAGGTGGGTGAGTTTCCCACTGGTTCTGGAGGGGCCTCCATGCCCATTGCTCTGTCCTTTGGGAGTGCAAGGCCACAGTCTCTCCGGTGGGGGACTTGCCCACTGGTTCTGGAGGGGGCTCCATGTCCATATCTCTGTCCTGGTGAGTGCAAGACCACAGTCTCTCAGGCGGGTGACTTTCCCACTGGTTCTGGATGGAACCCCTCATTCAGGAGCCCCTGGAGGTTGGCCTACAGGGTGTCCGTTGGTGGTGATGTTTGCAGTGTGGTGGCAGATGGAGGTGCCTCCTGGGCAGCTTCTGTAGGTGGTGATGGCTGCAGTGTTGTGGCAGATGGAGGTTACTCCTGGTCAGGCTCTGCAGGTGGGGATGGCTGCAGTCTGGTGGCAGATGGAGGTGCCTCCGGGCAGCCTCTGCAGGTGGTGGTGGCTGCAGTGTGGTGGCAGATGGAGGTTCCTCCTGGGCAGCCTCTGCAGGTGGTGATGGCTGCACTTCCTCACCTGACCATGAGGGCCCGTGACCCTTGGTGGTGGTGGTGGAGGTGTCACCCTGACAGCCTCCGCTGAAGTAGAGGGCTTCGTCCTCTCCATGACATGGGGCATGGATTCCTTACCCTTCCTGGCAGGGTTTGATGGCTTCTTCCCCTTCTTGGCAGGTTGTATGTGGTCCTTAGCCTTCCGAGCAGGAGTCAAGGGCTTCTTCCCCTTCAAAGCAGGAGAAGCAGGCTCCTTCCCCTTCTTGCCTGGAGGTGCAGGCTCCTTCCTCTTCTTGCCTGGTGGTGCAGGCTCCTTTTCCTTCTTGCCTGGAGGTGTGGTATCCTTTCTACCATGACAAGGTGGTGCCACCACTGTCCCTGTGTACTGTTTGGCTGAGGTGCTGGACTTGGTCATTGGGACCCTGCTCTTACGGGCAGGACAGGGGGAGGGAAGAGGTCAAGTTGGGCAAGGAAAAGCTTCTTAAGGACGGTGGGGCAGGAGGAGGGAGGAATGATGGAGTGGAGGTTGAGGGAGTGGTTGTTGGAGGTGTATGTCGGCTGGATTTGGGTGCAGGTGCAGGTGCATGGGCTGTATGCGATATGAGGTGGATGGCTGTTGGGTGTGTGAGTGCTTGTGTTTGTGTCCTTTAGGGGGGACAGACAGGGTGGGAGAGGACACAGGGGATGCATGCATGGATGTTGTGGATGTGTCCGCTAGTGAGGTGTGTGTGTTGCTTGGTGTGCTGATGCTGGTGGTGGATGTTGATGTAGTGCATGCAGGTTAGAGTATGGACATGACAGGGAGGGAGGTGGAGGAGGAGGAGGGGGAGACAGTTAAGGCAGTGGATGTTGTCGTGTCTGTCCCCCCCCCCGCCAGAATGAACAGGTGTTCAGGAATCACAAGAGTTTTCACTCAGTGCATGTGCAGATGGTGTGCCTGGCGGACCGGTACATCTCCCACGTCAATACTAAGGGGGTCATTCTGACCTCGGCGGTAAAAGGCGCTTACCGCCGGTCAGAAGACCACCATAACACCGCCGCGGTCGCGGTAAACCGCCACGGTCATTCTGACCCGCAACTGGCAAACCGCCAAAAACCCGACACCAACAAAAGTCCGCCACACCAAAGGTCAGCGGGAAACTGGCGATGACCAAACCTCCACCGTCAACAGAAATACGCCCATACCATTCCGACCCACAAATCCCCGCAGCGGTCTTTCAACGGCGGTATTCCATTGGCGGTACACACCGCAGCACTCAAAATACACACTCCTTTACAAAACACTACCACATTGGACAAATCAAAATATACACACCTGAGACACAGACACAAACCACTCCCACACACCCAATTAAATATAAAACACACACCCACATCACCCACAAACCCTTACGACCACAATTGCGACTGAAGGACAGAGAGAGACAGCACAGCATAGAGTAGACCATCACACAGAGGCAAATCACAACATCACTCACACAATTTCCACACACAAAACACCATACACCACCACACTCACCACACTCTACAACACATACACCACCCCTCACCTCATCCACACCAGCCCATGGCACCCCAAAGACACCCCCGGTTCTCTGACACAGAACTCAGGGTCATGGTGGAGGAAATAGCTCGTGTAGAGCCCCAGCTCTTCGGGGCACAGGTGCAGCACACCACCATTGCCAGGAAGATGGAGCTATGGCAAAGAATAGTGGACAGGGTCAACGCTGTGGGACAGCATCCACGCAATCGGGAGGACATCAGGAAGCGGTGGAACGACCTACGGGGGAAGGTGCGTTCCATGGTATCAAGGCACAACATCGCGGTACAGCGGACTGGCGGCGGACCCCCACCTACTCCCCCAGAATTCACAGAATTGGAGGAGGAAGTCTTGCACATCCTGCTTCCTGAGGGCCTCGCAGGAGTAGGAGGAGGAATGGACTCTGGTAAGGCAAATCTCCACTACTTCATTCCCCCCACCCCACCTGCATGCCAAATCATACCCCCACCCTCACCCCCACCCCCATCACACCAACTCCTTGCAAATGGCTCACCATCACATCCCACCCATCCCAATACCTAGCCCTGCATGCGTCCCCAAAGCATGGACACCCATCCCCAAAGCATGCCCACTGCACACACCCATCACCCCCACAAGCCACCGTCACAAAAGCCCCCACAAGGGAATGCCAGCACTGGAGTACACGGGCACCCACCTATTACACAAAATGCCACACACAAAAGCAATAACCATACTCTTATACCCCTGCAGGAGCCGAACGCCACCACACCGCCACAGAGGGTCCAGAGATGTCCATCCCACCCCCAGAAGAGGCCCCCAGTGACGACAGCAGCTCTGTCTCCCTGGACCCAGATGACCAGCCCGGCCCATCGGGGACCTCGGGACAGTCGGTTCCCCACAGACAGCCACAGGCTACACCTGACCTAACCCCCTCTGGGAACACCAGCACAGCTCCCACCCAGCGGGCCCATGCCTCTGTCTCCAGGACACGTCAATCAGCGGTGTGTCCACCACTACAGGGCACCCAGGTTGACCCACCACTCCAACAACAACAGGGACCTGGGGGCAGTAGTAGTGGGCACACAGTCCAGGGGACAGAGGCCCAGGGAAACAGGGGAACTGGGAGGGCTGCTGTGCGACAGGGGGGGGACAGGCCCAGGGAACCGACTCTCCAAGAGGCCCTCTCCTCCATCATGGGAGCCTACCACCACTCCCAGGAGACGATGGCTACGGTACTGGCCAGGTTCCAGGAGATCCAGGTACTGCAGGAGGAACAGTATATGGGGTTCAGAGAGGAACTGAGGAACATTAGTTCCGCAATGGGGACCATCGTCGTGGCCCTTAACCAGATAGTCACCACATTGCAGGACCATGTGGCACCACAAAGGGCCCCTGTCACTAGCCTGGACCAGGAACAGTCTACCACCTCCGCCGGCGCTAGTGGACAGGAGGCCCCCACACAACGACAGGCCACCAGAACCACACCTCCTGCAGAAGAAGAACCACCCCGCAAGCGGAACCTGAGATCTCACAAGAAGACAGAGTAGGATGCCAAGACCCCCGCCAGAAAACGATACCCCCTGATGTCATCCCACTGTCCCACATTGTCATCTTGTCCAACCTTGAACTGCCCCTGCTCCATCCTTCCACAGGCATATGGACAATGCACCTGTGAGACTGAGAACTGGACTCTGCCATGGACATTACTCCACCATCACCCATCACCGTTTTACAATCATGTTCCTAAATGTAGCACTTTAATTAAATCACTTATTGCACTTAAAAAATCTGGAGTCTGCTTGTATTTTGAACAAATGCATTAGACATAACGGTGCAAAAATGTTCAGTTACATTGTGATGACAACATACCACTGTCACACAGCTGTAGTCCATGGGCAAACAAAGCAGAGGTCACGCAGTGGGGCCCACAGCTCTGAAAACGGAAGGGAAAGTCACAACTCAGTTAACAGGAACTGGGGGGGAACTCAGACAGTAGAGAGGCAGGAGACTTTAAGTAAATGTAAAATGGCGTGGTTGATTTGTACCTGTGTGCTACTGAAAATACTGTTGTATCACTGTGTCCCTGTTGTCTGTGTCGTCCCCGTCGTCTTCCTCCTCTTCACTCTCCACAGGCTCCACAGCTGCTACAACACAACCATCTGGACCATTCTGCTGCAGGAAAGGCACCTGGCGTCGCAAAGCCAGGTTGTGAAGCATACAGCAGGCCACGATGATATGGCATACCTTCTTTGGTGAGTACATTAGGGATCCACCTGTCATATGCAGGCACCTAAACCTGGCCTTCAGGAGGCCGAAGGTTCTTTCTATAATCCTCCTAGTTCGCCCATGGGCCTCATTGTAGCGTTCCTCTGCCCTTGTCCTGGGATTCCTCACTGGGGTAAGTAGCCACGACAGGTTGGGGTAACCAGAGTCACCTATTAGCCACACACGGTGTCTCTGTAGCTGTTCCATCACATAAGGGATGCTGCTATTTCGCATGATGTACGCGTCATGCACTGACCCAGGGAACTTGGCATTTACATGGGAGATGTACTGGTCAGCCAAACAGACCACCTGGACATTCATCGAATGATAACTTTTTCTGTTCCTGTACACCTGCTCACTTCCACTGGAGGGAACCAAAGCCACATGGGTCCCATCAATGGCACCAATGATGTTGGGGATATGTCCAAGGGCATAGAAATCACCCTTCACTGTAGCCAAATCGCCCACCTCAGGGAAAACAATGTAGCTCCGCATGTATTTCATCAGGGCAGACAACACTCTGGACAAAACCTTAGAAAACATAGGCTGAGACATCCCAGATGATATGGCCACTGTTGTTTGGAATGATCCACTTGCCAAAAAATGGAGTACTGACAGAACCTGCACCAGAGGGGGAATCCCTGAGGGTTGGCGAATGGGGGACATCAGGTCTGGCTCCAGCTGGGCACACAGTTCCTGTATAGTGGCTCGGTCAAGTCTGTATGTCAGTATGACATGTCTTTCTTCCATTGTCGACAGGTCCACCAGCGGTCTGTACACAGGAGGATTCCTCCATCTCCTCGCAAGTCCCAGCGGACGGTGCCTAGGAAGGACAACATGGAGCACAGAGTCAAGCAACCCACAGGTACGTAACCACAGCTTGCACAGTACATGATTCGCTATGCATTGAATGGCATGAATGAGTGGCAATGCAAGGCCTAGGCCTGTGTGACGCAGTAGAAATTAAGGCATGTGGGCCCTTGAAATGGCGGCTGCCTGACCTGTAAAGTGTGACAATGGGATGTGAGGTCAATGCGCTGGTGTGGCACACTGTGGCGGTAGGCGGTCGAAGACCGCGGCGCAAAGCAGCATTGGTTAACATTGAACCCTATGGGTCTCAGGAGCCAATGACGATGTGCGCCGGCGGTCACGGTACGCACCGCCGCGGGCGTGACCGCCATTTTCTAACTGCTTAATCACTCGAGACCTGATCATCCACAGGAGAGGACCTATACTGCAAGTGCTGCTGTGACCTCGGTCTGGAAGATACAATGGCTGCTGCGACTGGGGAAAGGGCCCCTGCCTTCACATCTGAGGAATTGGAGAAACTTGTTGATGGGGTCCTCCCCCAGTATGCGCTAGTCTACGGTCCTCCAGACCAACAGGTAAGTACACAGGGAGCACATAGAATGGGCTATGCCTGTGTTGAGTGGGGTGGATGTAAGATGGTGGGGAGGGGAGCGAATGAGGAGTGCAACGCACGACAGATGAGAGCATGTGCCACATGGCAAGATTGGGGAGGGGGGGCCACTCACATCGACCATGCAGAAAAGTGATGATATTTATTTTTCCACCCTGTACATGTCACATAGGTCAGTGCCCATCAGAAGATCGACATTTGGCGTGCCATCGCCAAGGACGTCCGGGCCCTGGGGGTCCACAACAGACGGGGCACCCACTGCCGCAAGAGGTGGGAGGACATCCGCCGCGGGAGCAGAAAGACCGCCGAGGCTCTGCTGGGGATGGCCTCCCAACCTAGGAGGGGTGCCACATGGCAATTGACCCCCCTGATGTCCCGGATCCTGGCGGTGGCCTACCCCGATTTGGATGGGCGCGTGAGGACATCACAGCAGACACAAGGGGGTGAGTATCAGCACATTCTGCTATATTAGCGCACAGTGGAGGTGTCTGGGTGGGGGAGGAGGGCTGTGGCTATCTCTAGGCCAGGGCGGTTTCTGTAGGCTAGGCCCCTCCATTTGGCATGGCCCTGTGCCCCCACCTCTGTAGGGTGCTAAGTACAGCTATCCATGGTCCGGGCTCACCTATGTGTGCATTTGTCGTCCATAGACTTGTAGGCCAAGTCACAATAATTGAGTAGTGTACTCTGAGTGCGCGGCGTAGTGCAGGGGGCTTCTGTGTCTGTCCTCTCCGCCAACGCGCCGCCAATGCATGCACTCAACATGTCTTTCTTTCTTCTCCCCCCCCTTTTTTTTGGTTTTCCTGTTCATGTGTGCATTAGCATCATTAAGCGGAGGAGAAGTGGCATCGGCGCACGAGGGAGCTGCATCTCACATGGCCCCGAAGGGCCATGCAACCGACTGCGAGTACACCAGTGAGACGGAGGGCGAGTGGAGCTCCAAAACGGGGACCCGTGGAGACGTCAGCGACACCGACACGTCCTCGGAAGGGAGCTCCCTTGTGGTGGCGGCAACATCCGTGCCCACCGCAACAACAGGTACAGCCGCCACCCAGCGCACCAGCTCTGCCCTCCCAGGAGCCCCTCAGCTTTCGCCCTGTGCCTGCTTGGCCAGGAAGCCGGGCATCTCCTTCGCCCCTGGCACCTCAGGTCCTGCCCCAGTTACCCCTGCTGCCCTCAGTGCGGAGATCATTGACCTCCTCCAGACGCTCATTGTTGGGCAGTCTACCCTTTTGAATGCCATCCAGGGGGTAGAAAGGGAGGTGCATCGGAGCAATGCATACCTGGAGGGCATTCATTCGGGTCAGGCTGCCCATCAGCGATCGTTCAACGCTCTGGCCTCAGCACTGACGGCAGCAATTGTCCCTGTGTCTAGCCTCCCCCCCTCCAACTTCCTCAACCCAGTCCCACTCCCCTGTTCCTCTGCCTATCCCAGACACACCTACAGACCAGCCTGCACACACCTCAACCCAAAGGGCAGCTCATCCATACATAAGCACCACAGATCACACAAGCATTCACCCAAGCAACATCCACATGCAGACATGCCAACAGCCACTGCCTCCTCTGTGTCCCCCTCCTCCTCGTCTCCCTCCTCCCTCCCTGTGACGTCTCCACTCACACCTGCATGCACACCACCATCAGCCAGTGCGTCCATCACCACCACACCCACCAGAACAGTCCACACACGTGCAGTCACCACCCCCACTGCCATTTACACGTCCCCTGTGTCCTCTCCCAGTGTGTCTGTCACCCCCTCTTCCAAACCACACAAACGCAGGCAGCCACCCACCCAACAGCCATCCACCTCACGACAGCCTCCAGCACAAGCACCTGCACCCAAAGACACCAGACTTCACTCTCCTACAACCACATCCTCTTCCTCCACTCCCATACCCACTACAACTACCCGTCCCTGTCTTTCTAAATTGATTTTCCTTTCCAACCTTGACCTCTTTCCAACAACTGACCCACCCCCTCCATCTCATAAGACTCCAATCAGCACCACAGCCACCACAAGCCCTGCACCTACTAGGACCATCGTTCAGGTCTATTGGAGTCCACCAGCTCCTAGGGCAGGAACATCGGCCAGCAGCAAGGGGACAGCCAGCCCACCCCCTGGGAAAATAACCAAAAAAGGGAAGGGCCGGCGCGACAGGCCTGAGACGGCTGCCCCCAAGGACACCACCCTTGCACCGTCACCTGGCCCATCCACAAAGGGAGGCAAGGGCCCCAGAGTTTCTGCCAAGGAGGGCAAGGGCAGCAGGGCAGACAAGTCCGGCAGCAGGCGAGCTGCCCAGGAGGGCCCCACCAGCCCCATTTGGGGTGTGACGGAGGACACCCACGGGCCCAGGACTCCAGCACAGGAGGGCCCCGCAAGCGAAAGGTCGGATGGCGACTGAGCGGGAATTATTGGCCAGATCTGGTTCCCTAGGAACACAAGACAAGCACCGCTGAACTGGGCCCCGCCGTAAGAAGCACCGCTGAACTGGGCCCCGCCGTGACAAGCACCTGCTGAACAGGGCCCCGCCGTGAGAAGCACCGCAGAACAGGGCCCTGCCAAGACAAGCACCGCTGAACAGGGCCCCGCCGTGACAAGCACCGCTGAACAGGGCCCGCCATGAGAAGCACCGCTGAACAGGGCCCCGCCAAGACCGGCACCGCTGAACAGGGCCCCGCCGTGACAAGCACCGCTGAACAGGGCCCTGCCAAGACAAGCACCGCTGAACAGGGCCCCGCCGTGAGAAGCACAGCTGAACTGGGCCCCGCCGTGACAAGCACCGCTGAACAGGGCCCCGCCGTGAGAAGCACAGCTGAACAGGGCCCCGCCGTGACAGGCACCGCTGAACAGGGCCCCGCCGTGAGAAGCACCGCTGAACAGGGCCCCACCAAGACAAGCACCGCTGAACAGGGCCCCGCCGTGAGAAGCACCGCTGAACTGGGCCCCGCCGTGACAAGCACCGCTGAACAGGGCCCCGCCGTGAGAAGCACCGCTGAACTGGGCCCCGCCGTGACAAGCACCGCTGAACAGGGCCCCGCCGTGAGAAGCACCGCTGAACTGGGCCCCGCCGTGACAAGCACCGCTGAACAGGGCCCCGCCGTGAGAAGCACCGCTGAACTGGGCCCCGCCGTGACAAGCACCGCTGAACAGGGCCCCGCCGTGAGAAGCACCGCTGAACTGGGCCCCGCCGTGACAAGCACCGCTGAACTGAGCCCCGCCGTGAGAAGCACCGCTGAACAGGGCCCGCTGTGACAAGCACCACTGAACAGGGCCCCGCCGTGACAAGCACCGCTGAACTGGGCCCCGCCGTGACAAGCACCGCTGAACAGGGCCCCGCAGTGACAAGCACCGCTGAACAGGGCCACGCCGTGAGAAGCACCGCTGAACAGGGCCCCGCCAAGACAGGCACCGCTGAACAGGGCCCTGCCGTGAGAAGCACCGCTGAACAGGGCCCCGCTGTGACAAGCACCGCTGAACAGGGCCCCGCTGTGAGAAGCACTGCTGAACAGGGCCCCGCCAAGACAGGCACCGCTGAACAGGGCCCCGCCGTGAGAAGCACCGCTGAACTGGGCCCCGCCAAGACAAGCACCGCTGAACAGGGCCCCGCCGTGAGAAACACCGCTGAACAGGGCCCCGCCAAGACAAGCACCGCTGAACAGGGCCCCGCCGAGAGAAGCACCGCTCCGCTGGGCCCCGCTGTGAGAAGCACCGCTCCGCTGGGCACCGCCGTCTCTGAACTGCTCCGCTGGGCCCTTCATCTCAAGCACCGCTCCGCTGGGCACCGCCGTCTCTGAACTGCTCCGCTGGGCCCTTCCTGTCAAGCACCGCTCCGCTGGGCACCGCCGTCTCTGAACTGCTCCGCTGGGCCCTTCATCTCAAGCACCGCTCCGCTGGGAACCGCCGTCTCTGAACTGCTCCGCTGGGCCCTTCATCTCAAGCACCGCTCCGCTGGGCCCTTCATCTCAAGCACCGCTCCGCTGGGCACCGCCATCTCTGAACTGCTCCGCTGGGCCCTTCCTGTCAAGCACCGCTGGCCCATTGGCAGGGCTGGATCTGTGTCGGGCAGGGCTTCACGAAGCACTCTGGCCAACATGCCTCCTCCATAACCAGTGGAGTCTGTAATCCACCTGATGGACTGTGGCTTTGCACTCCCCCGGATGGTACAGTCGGCAATCCACCCACTGTAGAGACTTGGAAAACTGTGGCTTTGCACTCCCCAGGATGGTACAATGGGCAATCTACCCACTGTAGAGACTTGAGAGACTGTGGCTTTGCACTCCCCAGGATGGTACAGTGGACATGGAGGCCCCTCGTGGATCTGGCGTCGTGGACTCATGTGGCTGAGGTGCCCCCCCTTCCCTTCCCCCTGAGGTGCCTGTGGTTTTATTATCTGATGCCCCAGCAGTGTTCTCTCCAATGGAATCGGGTCTCGTGTGTGGGCTTTGCCCATGTGTTTATGCATATTGGCCCACGAACAATGAAATGTAGCCAATATGTGCCGGACTTTTGGACTATGTATATATTGTTCATGTTGTAATATATTGATTTGATAAATTTCATATTTCACTTAAGTTCAAATATGCTTTAATATACTTCAATTTTAAGGAACATTTTATTTTGTCTTTGCATTATTCTGGGGGGTTTGAGGGGGGTGTCACTCTGACTTGTTGCTCTGCATTGGTGTGTAGGGATTGGGGGGGGGTGCCGCGTATGTGTGTGCCCGTAACCTTTTCTCCTCCCCCCTCCCCTGTGTCGTAGGTGCAGTACTCACCGTTGTCTTCTGCGCCGGCGTTCGTGCTCCTGGTAGAGGAGCAGGAAGACAATGGCTGGTAGGATGTTTAATTCGGGTTCCATGCTGTCCAGATTCCTCGTGGAGTGTGTATAGGTGAGCATTTTCCCGTTCGTAGTCTGTTTCCGCCGTGTTTTTATCGGCGGGACGCCCGCCCCGGAAAAGGTGGCGGATTGGTGGGTCGTGATAGTGTGGGCGGTACATTGTCTGCCGCCTGTCTGTTGGCGGTGACCGCCGCGCTGTTTGTTTGTCCCGCCGTGGCGGTCGGAGTGTTAAAGTGGCGGCCTGTATTGGCGGTTCCCGCCAGGGTCAGAATTCTATTTTTATTACCGCCTGCCTGTTGGCGGGTTGGCCGCCGCTTTAACACCGACCGCCAGGGTTGGAATGACCCCCTAAGTATCCTGGGTCGGTGCATTATGTCTTTGTTCTGAGGAATAGCAGCATCCCAAATGTGATGGTCCAACTACAGAGGCACAGGATGTGGCTAATAGGTAAGCCTTGGTCCACACTCACTGTATGCTAGTGTATGTCTTCTGGTGTTAACCCCATAGGAGTGTGTGAGGCTAAATGTGCTCCCTCAATACTTGCAGGTTACTCTGGCTGCCCAAACCTATTGTGGCTGCTAACCCCTGTGAGGAATGCCAGGACAGGGGCTGAGGAACTTTATAATAAGGCACATCGGCAAACCAGATGGGTCGTTGAGAGGACCTTCAGCCTCCTGAAGGCCAGGTTCAGGTGCCTCCATCTACATAGTTTTGGCATGCTGCATGTTGCACAACCTGGCCCTCATGTACCTTTTCTGCAGGAGGAGTAGAATGGAGATGCCCCTGTGGCAGCAGTAGACCTTGATGACAGTGAGGATGAAGAGTCTGAGGATGAGGACAACAGAACATCAGTTATCTCTCAGTACGTCCAATGACACATAGGTGAGACAGTGCAACTGCACATTCCTATGCCTATTGGTGTATTCTATGTGTCTGTAGGATGATGGCATTAACATCCTTTTCATCTCAACTTACTGTCACCTATGGTTTGTCATTTTACAGATGTTGGTGATATAACAACTGTGTACTGATGGCTAAAAAAAGCCATAAGAGCAATGCAACAATAAATACATATGTTCAGAAAATTCAGAAAAGACATAAAACATAATTAAAATTGATCCATGGTATTACACAATTAATTAACCTGTCATGTAAGGCTTGTGATGGCAATCTCTCTAATAAGTACATAACTGTTCTGTGGATCTTATGAATCACAGTTCCAACCAGGTGTCTTGGTAGAATTGCAAAATAATCAAATGTGGAGTCTCCCTAGATCTCACCGCCCAGGCACATTGAAGGTACCTTGTAACTGCAAACACAACCTTGTCACTAGGGTCACATGTCAATATGCGAAGTGATTCCCTATGGTTTCTTACTCCAAGGAGTCTGCATAAGGGAATAATCCACTTCTTCCTGGGAATTGAGTATTTTGGACAAAAAAATACAAAATGGGCCAGGGTCTCAACTTGCGTCGGGCAGTAATAACAAAAGCTGGAGATACAATTAGTCTTATTCCACTCCATAATAAAAGTGTTCAGTGGCAAGATCCCTAATCTAAATTTAATAAAAAGGCTTTTAATGTAAGCCGGTTATGTTTTGTTCATGTAGGATTCGAACTTCAGCGAACATTTGTGATTTAAAAATTGGTCCATCTACTGCTTGGTTCCTGACTACACCATTGTAGGAAAGTAGCCTCTTTCTAGCCTTGCTACCCCCACTTTTGGCCAGTTTGTGAGTATATGTCAGGGTGTTTTCACTGTCTCACTGGGATCCTGCTAGCCAGGGCCCAGTGCTCATAGTGAAAACCCTATGTTGTCAGTGTGTTTGTTATGTGTCACTGGGATCCTGGTAGCCAGGACCCCAGTGCTCATAAGTTTGTGACCTACATGTGTTCCCTGTGTGGTGCCTAACTGTCTCACTGAGACTCTGCTAACCAGAACCTCAGTGGTTATACTCTCTCTGCTTTCCAAATTTGGCACTAACAGGCTAGTAACTAAATTTACCAATTCACATTGGCATACTGGTACACCCATATAATTCCCTAGTATATGGTACTGCAGTACCCAGGGTATTGGGGTTCCAGGAGATCCCTATGGGCTGCAGCATTTCTTTTGCCACCCATAGGGAGCTCTGACAATTCTTACACAGGCCTGCCAGTGCAGCCTGAGTGAAATAACATCCACGTTATTTCACAGCCATTTACCACTGCACTTCAGTAACTTATATGTCACCTATATGTCTAACCTTCACCTGGTGAAGGTTGGGTGCAAAGTTACTTAGTGTGTGGGCACCCTGGCACTAGCCAATGTGCCCCCACATTGTTCAGGGCAAATTCTCTGGACTTTGTGAGTGGGGGACACCATTACACACGTGCATCATACATAGGTCACTACCTATGTATAGCTTCATAATGGTAACTCTGAACATGGCCATGTAACATGTCTAAGATCATGGAATTGTCACCCCAATACCATTATGGTATTGGGGAGACAATTCCATGATCCCCCGGGTCTCTAGCACAGTACCCGGGTACTGCCAAACTGCCTTTCCGGGGTTCCCACTGAAGCTGCTGCCAACCCCTCAGACAGGTTTCTGCCCTCCTGGGGTCCAGGCAGCCCTGGCCCAGGAAGGCAGAACAAAGGATTTCCTCTGAGAGAGGGTGTTACACCCTCTCCCTCTGTAAATAGGTGTGAAGGGCTGGGGAGGAGTAGCCTCCCCCAGCATCTGGAAATGCTTTGATGGGCACAGATGGTGCCCATCTCTGCATAAGCCAGTCTACACCGGTTCAGGGATCCCCAAGCCCCGCTCTGGCGTGAAACTGGACAAAGGAAAGGGGAGTGACCACTCCCCTGACCAGTACCTCCCAGGGGAGGTGCCCAGAGCTCCTCCAGTGTATCCCAGACCTCTGCCATCTTGGAAACAGAGGTGTTGGGGGCACACTGGACTGCTCTGAGTGGCCAGTGCCAGCAGGTGACGTCAGAGGCTCCTTCTGATAGGCTCTTACCTCTCTTGGTAGCCAATCCTCTTAACCTGGTAGCCAAACCTCCTTTTCTGGCTATTTAGGGTCTCTGCTTTGGGGAATTCTTCAGATAACGAATGCAAGAGCTCACCAGAGTTCCTCTGCATCTCCCTCTTCACCTTCTACCAAAGGATCGACCGCTGACTGCTCAGGACGCCTGCAAAACTGCAACAAAGTAGCAAGACGACTACCAGCAACATTGTAGCGCCTAATCCTGACGGCTTTCTCGACTGTTTCCAGGTGGTGCATGCTCTGGGGGTAGCCTGCCTTCACCCTGCACCAGGAGCTCTGAAGAAATCTCCCGTGGGTTGACGGAATCTTCCCCCGGCTAACGCAGGCACCAAAAGACTGCAACACTGGTCCTCTGGGTCCCCTCTCATCCTGACGAGTGTGGTCCCTGGAACACAGCAGCTCTGTCCAAGTGACTCCCACAGTCCAGTGACTCTTCATTCCAAGTTTGGTGAAGGTAAGTCCTTGCCTCCCCACGCTAGACTGCATTGCTATGTACCGCATGGTTTGCAGCTGCTCCGGCTCCTGTGCACTCTTCCAGGATTTCCTTCATGCACAGCCAAGCCTGGGTCCCCAGCACTCCTTCCTGCAGTGCACAACCTTCTGAGTTGTCCTCCCGCGTCGTGGGACTCCCTTTTGTGACTTTGCCTGGACTCTGGTTCTCTTTGCTTCTAAGTGCCTGTTAGAGTACTTCTGCGGGTCCTGCCTGCTTCTGTGAGGGCTCCCTGAGTTGCTGGGTGCCCCCTCTGTCTCCTCCTTCAAGTGGCGACATCCTGGTCCCTCCTGGGCCACAGCAGCACCCAAAAACCTCTACTGCAACCCTTGCAGCTAGCAAGGCTTGATTGTGGTCTTTCTGCATGAGAATACCTCTGCAAGCTTCATTGCGACGTGGGACATCCATCCTCCAAAGGAGAAGTTCCTAGTCCTCTTCTTTCTTGCAGAACTTCAAGCTCTTCCAACCAGTGGCAGCTTCCTTGCATCTTCAGCTGGCATTTCCTGGGCTCCTGCCCACTCTCAACACTGTTGCGACTATTGGACTTGGTCCCCTTGTCTTACAGGTACTCAGGTGCAAAAATCCACTGTTGTTGCATTGCTGGTGTTTGTTCTTCCTGCAGAATCCCCCTATCACGACTTCTGTGCACTCTGGGGGTAGTAGGTGTACTTTACTCCTACTTTTCAGGGTCTTGGGGTGGGGTATTTTTCTAACCCTCACTGTTTTCTTACAGTTCCAGCGACCCTCTACAAGCTCACATAGGTTTGGGGTCCATTCGTGTTTTACATTCCACTTTTGGAGTATATGGTGTGTGTTTCCCCTATTCCTATGTGCTCCTATTGCAATCTATTGTAATTCTACACTGTTTGCATTACTTTTCTTGCTATTACTTACCTAATTTTGGTTTGTGTACATATATCTTGTGTATATATCTTATCCTCATACTGAGGGTACTCACTGAGATACTTTTGGCATATTGTCATAAAAATAAAGTACCTTTATTTTTAGTAACTCTGTCTATTGTGTTTTCTTATGATATTGTGCATATGACACCAGTGGTATAGTAGGAGCTTTACATGTCTCCTAGTTCAGCCTAAGCTGCTTTGCCATAGCTACCTTCTATCAGCCTAAGCTGCTAGAGACACCTCTTCTACACTAATAAGGGATAACTGGACCTGGCACAAGGTGTAATTACCTCTGGTACCCACTACAAGCCAGGCCAGCCTCCTACAACCATATCTGGGTCAAACCATTTCCCAGTAACATCGCTTTATCCGTGCTGTTGCTTCCTTTGTTAAAAGATGGGGCAATTTCCACACCTCCATTTTGTGATACAGTGACAAATGTCTCTAATGTATTTGAACCAAGGAATTGATACCACACTGTCAAGTGCTATTAGCTCCATTACAGCTTATACTCAGAGGACCAAAGACGCACCCAGTATATAAGTGGTCTCAAAGCGATTACTTTGTGGATCTGGTTGAGTGCTAAATCAAACCCAAGAGACATTAGCGGCGTACTTGTTGGTAAGTGTAGCAAGGAAAGTATATACTTATTTTCAACCACGTTAAGTTTCTGAGAGCTGCAATAACCCCATTGTTCGACACCGTAAGCTTTGTATACCGTGACAGCTGGCGAGATTTGCCCTCCCATAGAGTTTTTGATTTTCCTTCCGATCACCACTCACCGCTGCTGGAGGGCAACAACACTCTTCTCGATTTGTGCCAACCATGAGAGATTGTCAGATAGTCTTATCCCCAAGTAATCAAATTGGCTAACCTGTTCTATGAATAAGCCCCCAACAGTCATTTTCCCCCTAAATGTCTTGTGTGGATTTAAAGCCATGAACTTAGTTTTGTCTGGATTAATTTAAAGGCCCCTCTTCTTGCAAAACATGGTGAATGAGTCTAGTTCATTTTGAAGTCCCAAATGAGTTCTTGAAATTATTAAGGTGTCTTCTGCCAACATAAGAATTGGAATAGGTGCTCTTGCTAGCTTAGGGGCGTCATGGTTACACCGCATTAGTTGGTCTAATGCACCATTGATATAGAGGCTAAACAGGGTGGGAGCCAAAACACACCCCTGTCTGACCCCTCTTGCAATGGTAATTGAGGATGTCAGGTCGCCACCTTGGGTCCATCGGACCCTTGTGTAAGTTTCCTTGTGGAGATGTTTTATCAGCCTCAGCAGTTCACTGTCTAGGTTATAAAGTTCCAAGACCCTCCATAGGAGCTCACGTGGAACCAAATCAAATGCAGCCTTTAAATCAATAAAGGTGACATACAAATGATCCCTTTTCAACATTAAATACTTCCAGCATAGGAGTTTAAATCTAAGAACCTGATCAATCGTGCTGAGACCTCCTTCCTAAACCTGGCCTGAAAGTCAGAAAGGATCGAATGATCGTTGATCTAAGTGTGCAACCTAGCCAGGACCTGTTTGCAGAGCACCTTTTGACTAATGTCTTCTTATGGGTCTATAGTTACCTGGTAAATCTATTTCCCTTTTTTTATACACAGGGACTATTGTTGCTCCTCTCCACGTGGGGGGGAAATCACCTCCCCTCAAGATAGCGTTGCTTAGAGTATTTAGATACAACGCCTATGTTCCAGGACGTGATAGATACAGATTGCCTGGTATACATTTCTGAGCCAGGGGCCTTCCCTTTCTGCAGTGATTGAAGAGCCAAAACGGTTCCTTTCAAGGGGAAAGAGGCCAAATCAAAGCCTGACAGGCCTGAATGAGTGACAGGTGGAATAAAAGTAGTGTTGTTCTCTGTGGGTGTTGATGGAGATACATTGCTACTGCTATGAGGGCCTACTCTATAAAGGTCCTGAAAATGTGACACCCAGCTTTCAGGCTGGATTGATGGACAACTCTCATCTTTCTGGGGATCTTTCCTCACTGCCACAATCTTCCAAAATTATTTTGTATCGCCTTCACGAAGGGCATCAACTAAAGTATCCCATTCAGTGTTTTTCCCATTCATTTTTGGCTTTCTTCATGGTCTTTTTATAAACGTTCCTTGCGACCCTTATCTCGGGGTTGTTCCCTGTTTGTAGTGCTCTCCTCAACTGGGAATTAGCCTGGCGACAAGAACTGGTGAACCACCTGAATGATCCACCCGTGTCTGCCCCTCTTTTCCTTGCTACCACAAAGAGCGGTCTCAACTGATTCATCAGACAACAGTATAGCTGAATAAAGTCCACAAATATAAAGTCTGTAGACTTCAAAGGGGATAGACTCTCTTTAACTATGTAATAAATTGCAGCCTGGACCTTTGTGTCATTTGCCACCACTGCCCACTTATCATTCTTCTTATCATTAGGTGCCATTATATTGTTGGCCGTCACCCATTGTGGCAAGTTGTTACTTCTAAATAAAGAAGCTGTAAAGGCTACACAGAGGGCTTGATGATCTCTATCGGCCCTAGGAATAACTGCCATTTCACTAAGGGATTGCCAAAGCACGTCATCTACAAAAATATAATCTAGGAAGCTCACATAAGTTCCTTTTTTATCCGTGGGTGCAGCCGGGTGTCTGACTTGGTGTTCCCATTAACATGCCTTAGCCCTGCATTAAGTATTAAGTTCTCTAGCAGGGCTGCCACTCCCACAGTTTGCCTTGTCACTTTCTGCACTGGGCCTGATCTATCCCAGGGGTCTGCATACTGGGTTCCTGATCGTAAGGAATCTACATTAACACTTAGGCCCATATTTATACTTTTTGACGCTAAACTGCGCTAACGCAGTTTAGCGTCAAAAAGTTTTGCGCCGGCTAACGCCATTCTGAAGCGCCATGCGGGCGCCGTATTTATTGAATGGCGTTAGCCGGCGCAAGCAGACCGGCGCTGCCTGGTGTGCGCGAGAAAAACCACGTACACCAGGCAGCGCCGGCGTAGGGGGAAAATGGCGCATGGGCGTCTTAAAATGGGGCAAGTCAGGTTACGTCGAAAAAATCGTCGTAACTCGACTTGCGCCATTTTTTTTCGACGCCCATCCCCCATCAACATGACTCCTATCATTGTAAAGATAGGAGTCATGCCCCCTTGCCCAATGGCCATGCCCAGGGGACTTATGTCCCCTGGGCATGGTCATTGGGCATAGTGGCATGTAGGGGGGCACAAATAAGGCCCCCCTATGCCACAAAAAAAAATTGAAAAATAACAAAAATTATACTTACCTGAACTTACCTGTACTTCACTGGGATGGGTCCCTCCATCCTTGGGTGTCCTCCTGGGGTGGGCAGGGGTGGCAGGGGGGGTCCCTGGGGGCAGGGGAGGGCACTGTGGGCTCATTTTGAGCCCACTTGTCCCTTAACGCCATCCCAGACCCAGGCGTTAAAAAGCGGCGCAAATGCGCCGTTTTTGGCCACGCCCACTCCCGGGCGTCATTTTTGCCCGGGAGTATAAATACCACGTAAAGGCCTGGGAGTCATTTTTTTAGACGGGAACGCCTCCCTTGCATCTCATTAACGCAAGGAAGGGGTTCACGCTAAAAAATGACGCTCACTCCAGGCACTTTGGCGCCGAAGCGTCTAACGCCATAGTATAAATATGGCGTTAGTTGGCGTTAGTTTAGCGTCGAATTTGCGTCGAAAAAAACGACGCAAATTCGGCGCAACCAGAGTATAAATACGGCCCTTAGTTGCCTATTGCAATTCCCTGCAACAATCAGGACCATTCCCCCAGGCAACTTGGTCAGAAAATCCAAAAGATAGTTCAACATGGGGTTCAGTGAGCTTTGTGACATGGGTCTGATGTAAATATTTACAATCACTATGCAAGTATACTCCCTTTGTTTCCTGATACTCAGCTCCACAGCCAGAATGTCGCTGTTAGAGCTGAGTATCTCTTTTGCCCTTGAAAATAAGTCTTGTTTTAACCAGATTACCAACCCTCCCAAGGCTCTCCCAGATGGAGATGGAAGAGCAAGCTTCTGGAAGGTCAAGTAGCCTATTCTATGCATCACTTGTGGTGCCCACGTTTCCTGGAGTAAAATAACTTGGTGCTGGTCAATAAAATTACACCATTCTGGGTCACTTATTTTTGATTCCAGACCTGCCACATTCCAAGATAAAAAATGTTGTGGATGGTTGTCATACCCTCCCAACTCTTGCCCCTGTTCCAGATCCTTGGGTAGATTAGTGATTACTTCACACCCCCACTGATCCTGGTGAACACTAGAGGTATTCTGGTATATTATTTCCTTTGCTCCCGCACTGCTGGCTATAAACCTAGTTGGATCATAACTCTCCAAAGGGTTACTTGATGTGAAACACATATCCGGTACAGTTGGAAGTTGGGCCTTTTCTCAGTCAACATTCGGTGTTTCACCCTTTGGGTCCGAGTTTAAACAATGTGAGTGTTGGGAAAGTGGAATTCTCCGATAGTTCCCACAGCGACAATTGCCAGTTGGAAAAGAGGTAGTCAGATTGAGGCTTATTTGTGACGGGGTCCAAGGTCTTGGTCTTTGTTCGAGGGATAATAATCCCTCTGCTAAGTTCTGGTTAGCTAGTTTCAAGCCTATGAAAAGGTGACCCTGGGCCTTCACCTGGGTATCTCTGAACATGGATTATATCTTCTTGTATGATTGTTCTACATTCCCTTGTTTTCCTGATCCAATGAGTTACGTTGTTTTTGAGTGAGTCCCAGGATTCGTTGGTTCCTTGGGTTAACTTAGGGGCATTCATCAGATATAAATCGTCATTTCTTCCAGTGTTATGGGTCTGGAAAGGTTTCCATGGTTTATCTCCATTCCTAACAGCCTCCCACTCTGGTTTATGGTGAAAGACTTGTCCGTCCTGTCCTGTTAAATTAATGCCACCTAGTCTTGTTGTGCCTTCCCCCAGCTTGTCTACTTGGTAGGACATCTCCACAATTCGCATGGTTTTACCATCGTCATTACTTGTCATTAGGTCTGCGAGTGGTGCAAAACGGTTAGCACACTCTATGGTGGGTTCGGTAAGCACTTGTGTGGTTGGCAACCTCACTTGCGGATAGTCAGTTATGGATGCAGGGATTGTAGAATTGGTGGCTCTGGGTGGCTCCTCTTTGTTAACTCGACCTGGGACTCTCTACTTGAAGGTACAAAAAATGATTTAAAGTCCTTCGTCAGTGCATCGGCCCCCCTCTTTCCAGAACTTTTAGATTTTGGAACTAACAGACTTTCCACTTCCTCTATGAGTTCATCTATTTGATCCATAGTACAGTTCTCAGCGGAATGTCTCGGGAGCTTTCTAGACCCTTCCAACCCATTTTGGTTACCACTCGCTTTTCTTTTTCCCATTCCTGCACACAGGGCCTAAAATCAAAATAGTTTCAAGTCAAGGTTTCAAGTGTCCCCCTTTGGTAGACTAAGGGGGAGGACACTAAGGAAGCTGGAGTTTAAACATTGAATATTCCACTTCAAGTCACCAATGTAAGCAGTTGATGTTGAATGTCCAGAAGGGGGTGCTCAGCCCTGCCTCTTCCTGGTGCTGATGAGCGCAGATGGGCCTGCCCTTGGCTGGTGTGCTAAGTAGCGCTCTGGCAGCCGTTGTCCAGTTCCTGGTGCTGCCCCCTGCATCCATGGGGCAGCGAGGTGCGTCAGGCAACGTATCCCGAGCCACAGGAAGACTGGTGCACTAAGTAGTGCTCTGGCGGCCGCCATCTGGGTCCTGGCCCTGCCCCCTGCATCCTTGGGGCAGCACGGTGCGGCAGGCAACGTATCCCATGCCACGGGAAGACTGGTGCACTAAATAGTGCTCTGCCGGCCGTCGGCTGGGTCCTGGCACAGCCCCGCATCCCTGGGGCAGCGTGGTGCGACAGGCAACATATCCTGCACCGTGGGAAGACTGATGTGCTAAGTAGAGCTCTGGCTGCTGTTGTCCGGGTCCTGGCGCCGCCCCTCGCTTCCCTGTTTCGGCAGTGGATGTTGTTTGCTATGCCCCAGCAGACCAGGATACCAGAAGGAGGCCCCAGGACGGCACTGCAAACCAGCCAAGGACAACAATGCAAACCAACCAAGAGCTTATAAGGATGAAAGGCTGCTTTGATTCTGCCGGGGTTCACATCCATGATTTGGGCCACGCCACATCAGAGGTCAAAACCAAGCATATAACTCATAGAACCACGAGAGTTGCAATTGCTTGCTCCATAACAGCAGATGCAATGTTCCCTGTGTACTGATGGGCTGACTACAGCCAGCTACAGTGCACAGTTAATTTGCACTAGATGAGACTGTTTCCATAAATACACATTTTCAATCCATAAAATACTAGTAGTCAAGTAGTGTTCAAGGGTGTTTATTGTAGAGCTAAGAAATTGAGGGGCAAGTGCAATAGAATGGGGTGATGATGGAGGAAAGTCCAGGGTATTGTTCCAGTCTGTTTGTAGCACAGGTGAAGTGTCCAAGAGGCCATAGGAAGGGGAGCAACGGCAGTTAAAAGTGGACAAGGTGACTGAGTGGGACATAAGGGGGACAATCAGAAGAGTCTCATTTCCTGGCGGGAGTCTTGGCAAGTGTCTCTGGCTTCTGCCTGGGTCACAGGGAACGTTTGCAGGGTGGTTCACCTTCTTCAGGGGGAGGGGTGCTGGTGGGCTGTGGGCCCTGCCCACTAGCTGCAGCGGAAGTGGAGGGCTGGTCAATGGACTGGTTAGTGGTAGGGCCCGCTGGTGTTCTGTTGCCTCCTTCATGATGTTGCCCATGTCTGTCAGCACTCCTGCTATGGAGATCAGGGTGGTGTTAATGGCCTGCAAGTCCTCCCTGATCCCCTAATACTGTCCCTCCTGCAGCCACCTGTTGTCCTGCAGGTTGTCAAGGATCTGGCCTATTGTGTCCTTGGAATGTTGGTAGGCTCCCAGGATCTTGGAGAGTGCCTCCTGGAGAGTCGGTTCACTGGTGTAGTCCTCCTCCTGGTGCACAGAAGGCCTCTGTCCCCTGAATGGTGTGCCCAATGCCACTGACCCCACGTCTCTGATTGTCTTGGGTATGAAGTGTGTTCTGGGGTCCCTGTACAGGTGGGCACACTGCTCATTGACGTGTCCTGGGGACAGAGGTGTGGGTACACTGGGTGGGTGCTGTTGTGTTGGATACTGAAGGGGGAGGATCTGTGGTGGACTGTGAGTGGGCTTGGGTGACCGGCTGTCCAGTGGTCCCTGATGGGCCAGGTAGGTCATCCAGATCCGGAAGTCCAGAGTTATGGTCATCACTGGGGGCATCTTCTGTTGGGGGACTGGATAGTCGTGGCACCTCCTCTCCGCTGACATTGGCTGGGATACCTGTGGGGATGTAAGTGATATATTATGTTCATGTGTGTGACATATTGTACATCTCTGGCTCCGCCTCTATCATTGGTGTTGCCCTGCCACCTTTTGCTTGTGTGTGGTGATGTATTGTGTGCTTGCTAGTTTCCCTATGCTGGGCATGCTTTGGTGATGAGTGTCCATGCAGGGCTGGGAGGGCTGTCCATGCATTGGTATAGCATTCAGGGCTTGGCATTGTGGTTAGTTAGATGTGTAGGTGCAGTATGTGGGATGGAGTAGAGTGATGGGAGTGAGGGTGAGGGTGTGAGATGGCATGCAGGTATGGGAGGTAAGTGGTAATTGTTGACTTACCAGTGTCCAGTCCTCCAGCTACTCCAGTGAGTCCCTCATTATGCAGTGTTGCCAAGACATGCTCCACCCTTGCTGTGAGCTGTGGGGGAGGAGGTGGAGGTCCACTGCCAGTCCTCTGTATGGCGAGCTGGTGCCTTGCTGCTATGGCATGTAGCTTCCCCCGTAGGTCGTTCCACCCCTTCCTGATGTCATCCCTTGTTCTTGAATGCTGTCCCACAGCGTTCACCCTCTCCACGATTCTCTGCCATAGCTCCATCTTCCTTGCAATGGATATCTGCTGTACCTGTGCTCCAAACAGCTGTGGCTCTACCCTGACTATTTCCTCCACCATGACCCTTAACTCCTCATCAGTGAAACTGGGGGTGCCTTTGTGGGGACATGGTTGTTGTGTGGTGAGAGTGTGTTGAGTAATGTGGTGGGGTGTGTGATGTGGGGTGTGTGAGGGATCTGTGGGTGTAAGTGGTGTGTGTCTAGTTGTCGCAGTGGTCTTGGTGTCAGTCTTGTGACAATCATTTGTATTTGTTAAGGGTTGTAAGTAATGTGGGGGGGTGTTTTATAGCGGTGTGGGTGTGATGTCTGAATGAATCTCAGGTGTGTGTTTTTCGTATTGGCCACTGTAGTGTTGTTTTGTATGTGGGTGTCCATTCTGAGTGCAGGGGTATGTCCCTCCAAAGGCTTACCGCCATTAAATGTCCGCTGTGGTGATTTGTGGGTCATAATGTGATGGGCGTTGTTTTGTTGGCATAACGGTATGGGTGTTGGGACCGCTAGTTTATCACTGACCTTTGGGCTGGCAGATTTGTGTATGTGGCTGTATTCTGGCAGATTGGTGTGTGTGTCATAATATGGCAAATGGATATTTGCCACCACAGCAGTATGTTAGCGCCCGTCACTGCGGTGGTAAGCGGGATTTACCGCCAATGTCATAATGAGGGCCTCTGTATTCTAGCAAGGATACATTCTCTATGTCATCCTGGAGGGCTCCACACTTCCCTAAAATATGTCTCACCTTTTGATAGCTTAAAACCTAGCTGTGTGTCAGCTCGTATTCTATCTGCAAGATGGCGAATGGCACCACCTTCCCCTCTTTCCAGATATCCACTAACTTGGAGATGCTCAGCAGGTCCCATTTCCTGTGACCCTCAATGTTTTGCAAACCATTCAGGAGGTCCAAGTCGCATAGGGGGTTTCTAACATCAACCTCTCCCACCACCCCAACTTCTGTGTAGCCCTTTTCCACACTGTCACCACAGTATCCGTGGGTTCAGGGGGAGGGCAATCCCCTCCCCCTATAGGTCTCCATAGGTAATATCTTGGGGCCATTGCAAGCCTGTCCTACTGCAAAAAAGGCTTCTTGAGGGTCAAATAGGCTCAGTCGCTTACGACCAGCAGCTGTGTAGCCCATTAGGAGAGGCAGAGATTCGAAAGAGCAATGTCCCGTCTGTTAGGCATCTAGTCAGAAGTGACAATGGAATTCTAGGAACCCCACCATCCCAAAGTAGCACCCGAGTTGTTCCGTCCACAGTCTGAAAGACTTTATCTGAAATCGGGAAGGGCATTTTCTGAAACAAGTATAAAATGTGGGTAGATAGTTCATTTTGTGCCCAAACCAGCAAGGACAGAGGGAGTTTCCCCCACCTCTTCACATCATGGCAGTAGGCCTCGGGGACCGTCAATAAACAAATTGTGGTCTGGAGTCACACAAATGCTGAGGTATTGGAACTCCTGAGATGCCCACCGAAATGAGTAGTTCCACTTCTGGTCTAGGTCTCCCTTCTCTATGGGGAATGCCACCGACTTGTGCCACTTAATACAGAGCCCCTTATATGAATCAAAGCTGCCCAGAATAGGCAGAATTCTTGGTATGGAATTTGGCAGGTCCACCAGATATAAAATAATGTCATCAGCATATAATGAGATGACACCTTCCTACCCCAGGGTCCATCGGGGACCTCTGACCTGTACATCTGTGCAGACTCAGGCCGCCAGTGGCTGTAAGGCCACCGCAAACGGTAATGGCAACAACAGGCACCCTTGTCTGATGCCCCTGGACAGTCCAAGCATGCTAGACTGGGTGCCATTAACCCAGACTCTCAAAGCAGGGTCCTTCTACAGCAGACTTACCCAGAAAAGGAATTATGGCCCAAAGCCCATCTTACTAAGCACCGCCATCATATTTGGTCATTCCAAAGAATCAAAGGCCTTCTGGGCATCCCAGGCGAAGTAGGACCACTGGTTCCTCAATCCTAGAACTACACACTAAACATCCCATTAGCTGCCACAGATTATGTCACGTGGCGCTGTAGGGCATAAACCTAGATTGGCCAGGGGCGACTAGGGAGGCCACCACCTGCGTGAAGCAGTTTGCCATAATTTTTGCCAAAACCTTCACCTCCACATTAATCAGTGAGATTGGCCTGTAGGAGGCACAGTTTTCTACTGGTTTTTCCTCCTTGTGCATCAAGCCAATCATCGCCCCTATAAGGTCGGGTGGCAAACTACCCTGTCCCTTGCCTTGGAGAATATTTTAAGCATCGGTCCAGTGGAATGCTGTTGAGGTCAGGGGTCTTACCACTACACAGCTGGAATATAGCTTCTGCCACCTCACCCTCAGTGACGTCTTTCTCCAGCAGGTCCCTCTGGTCGAGGCTCAGTCAGATGGTCTGGAGGTTGGCAATGATTTAATCCAGATCTCTATGATCAGCCGTGCTCGGTAGAACCCTCCAAATAATCAGCAAATGCCTGTGCAATTTCCAGAGGGCTCTCCCTTAGCCCTATCTCCCCCGTTCCAACACCCAATATGCACCTTTGTCCCTCCTCTTTTTTTCCAACCATGCCAGTAGCTTTCCAGTCTTGTTGCCTACTCCATAGAGTCTGCCCTACATTGCTCAGAACTGGGCCCTGGCCTCCTGGTGACTCTCATCTATGTATTCCTGCCTCACCTTCTCTATTCTATGTGAAAGTTCTTTAGAGGGAGAGGTGACCAAATTGCCCTCCAAATGCTTAAGCTTCTCCTTAATCGTCCTACCTTCCGCCACCCTCTTGCATCTCTTGCATGTGCTATTATTTGTCCTCTGAGGATGATGTTATAGGACTCCCATAAGAAACCCTCGGATCAGATGTAACCATTATTCTACACAAAATGCCAGTCCATAGCCATGACCATTAGTTGTCTGGCAGTTCTGTTCGCTTGTTCCAGGTATCAAGCTGCCACACTCCCCTCAGCCGTGGTAATCTCCTTTGAAACACCATTGTCAAATGCGAGTGATCCAATATCCCTCGGGGGGAGAAAAAACATATATGTGAATCTACCAATCTAGTGTCTGAGTACCAGGACATGGTCTAAGCTAGACAAGGTGCCCTTGGAGTTGACCGCATAGGTGTTTTGGTGTTGCCAAGGATGTGCCTCTCACCACAAATCAGCCAGCGCCACGGCTTCCCAATGGTGTCCAGTTGTGTATCTGCCCTGTGGCCTCTCCCCTGTTTTCAATACCTTATCTAGGTCCCCCTGTAGTGCCAGATGTAAGTCATCCCAAATGATAGACAGCGTATCCATGGCTCCCACCACCCAAGAGCCCAAATGTTCCAGACCCTCAGACTGCAAGGCCAGAAGAAAGTACCATGAGCCCAATACCAATTCTTCGCCATAAAATCGCCCAAGTATTGCAGCCTGTTATCCATTCCCACTAACCCACATTTTGAGGACCTCTATTAGGAGGCATTCATGGACCAGAATCCACACCACTCAGGAGTGCCTCGAGAATCCGACATTTGCCAACAAATCGTATCTGCCTCGGCCAACAATGCTGCAGTTGTTGCCTAACAGTTGACTCTCCTGCAACAGCAATATGTTGAGGTGGTGTCACAACAGGTATTTCCTTACCATCCCTCTCTTGAGTTTATTCCCCAGACCATTCATGTTCCAGGAGAGAATTGTTAGGGTGAGGCCTTGACCCAAGACCGTTTGTGTTGTGCTCTCCATGTAGCTTCTGACCTAATTCACAAAGCTCCAGTCCCTTTCTGCCAAAACCCACACTGTAGCTCACATGCCCTCAGACAAACTTGCTCCCCAATAGCTTCCCCCACCCAAACACCTTGCACTGTGGGCTCGAAACTACCTACCTCCCGAATGCCTGTGATGTCTGTTGTCCTAACTGCATAACTATAACTGAACTAGAGACTTATCTCTAATTGAGGGTTGTGGTATCCTAGAGATGCGGGTGGCACAGCCCTGTGGACCACCAGTTGGCCCTCGCTGCTTGAACCAGGAATTTGTTAAGCGGTTTGAGCAGTAAGTCACACTGGCCCTCAGAGCATATCCAGGTACCAACATCCTCATACCAGCATGTCCGTCAGGACAGGGGTCACCTCAGGCGTATCACCTTCATTTCTGATCCTTTGGGACCACTTGGATGCTTCCCCTGAGCCTTTCGGAGACTGCACCAGTACCGTCCATCTGTTGCTCGTGGGTAAAAGGCAACCTCGCTGCAACGCCCTCACCACTTTTGCCCTTTCAATCTCTGCTTAATCCTTTGTCAGGGCTGTCTTCGATGGGCGGCACAGCTCATGTCACAACTTAGGTTTTTATCAGCCATCTCGTCCCTGGGGCTGTTGTGTGTACGGCATTGTAGAGTTCATGCCATCCAGAAATGTCCATGCCTCAGTAGCTATGTTAAAGACGTGAGAGCAGCAATGATCTACCACCCTTAGTCGGAAAAAGGCCCATATTTCAAATTCAATGTGCGTGGTTGTCACTTTACAGCCACAAAAATCTCCTTCTGGCATTAGACCACTTGGGTATAGTCTGAATAAACACTTACTGAACCCCTCATCCACCGGCCAAGGTCGATGTGCATGGGCATGCTGCACGACGTCATCCCTGCCACGAAAATGTAGGAGTCTGACAACCATGCCTTTGGGGGTCCCCTAGCTACAGTGAGCCACCGAGTACTCTATGGGCCATCATAAATAGCCTGGAGGCCTTGCCCTCCATGACTACCATCAGCAGCCAGTCCTCCATGTATATTTCCGTGCTGGAACCTTCAGCCCGTTCTGGTAGGCCAGCCACTCCCACAATATGTTATTGCGAATGAACCTCAGCAACCCCCATTCTCTCCTGCAAATGCATCACTGATTGCTGCAGGATCTGTATTTGTTCCTCATGGTGCTTAGTGATGGGCTGCAAGTACGCTTCAGCGGACTCTGTCTTACCCACTCTGTTGACCCACATTTTGTGATCTGCCCAAAGAAGCCCCAAATCCAAAGCCACTGTGTCTATTTTTCTTTCCAATGCATCCTTGGTGTCAATATCGCAGCCATGTGTGCCTCCAGCTCATGAGCCCAACATGGGAAGGACCCTTGCGGCCATCTGGCCATGCTTTGTCCCTGACGATGAGCCTGGTTGCATGAATTTATTTTGCACCATTGTAGATAGTACCCCCTGAGCAGGAGCCTCCAAGTCTGTTACTCCCTCAGCCCGGAGCCCAGGGACCGCCAGACACCAAGGTTCACAGCTGCCTCCCAGAAGGCCTAGCTATGTGTCACCCTGACCCCACACCCCAAAGTGTCTGACTCTTCAGTTTTCAGAAAGGGGGCACCAGGACCACCATGCCAGCTGGCCCCCGTGAGGCAGACACCCTCCCACTTGGCTTGAGTGCCCTCAGCTCACCTTTGCCATCCGCTGTGTGTGAGTAGCTCTGTCTCCACCTCACCTGTGTCATTGCCACTGCCACCTTACCTCACACTGCTGTATCATAAAGGGCAGCCTCACTGACCTTCAGTCTTGGGCCTTAAAGCACTGCCCACTCACCAGAGCTCACCCACAACACAGCCCCCCTGTAGTACAAGCGAATGAAGCACAACATTACACATGGACACCCCTCGGTCCACAATCGCGGCGGCCGCTGATCTCTGCCTCCCTTAGTATCTTCAGACTCCCACGGTGGCCCCTCTTGGGGCGAGGACTCCACTTGTGCAGGGTGGGCTCCTTGCAGTCACCAGGTTGCTGCAGCCATTTGAGTAGGGGTTCATGTCTCCCTGTGTACATCACCAATGTCCAGCTGTGTCCCGGGCTGACATTTTCTCCCCAGGCAGAGCCCTCACACATCTGGTCTGAGGTCCTCCCACTGGGTCAGCACAATTTTAAGGATGCCACCCATCACTGCTGGCATCCAGCTCATCACCTCCAGAGCCCAATTCAATGCCGGCTGGGCTCTCCGCTGGTGACCCACCCCTATCTAAGGGTCTCAAGCTGTGGAGGTTTCCGGTCGCAGCACCTGGGCGCCAGGGTAATTGGTGTTCCAAAGGCCACTGGTGCAGAGCTTCTAGAGGTTGCGTCCGGCGACATGCACGGCTGACCACACCACCCCACGGATTGGAATCATGGAGGTTACACTGGGTGACTGGATAGAAAAATAAATTGATGTTTATACCGATTTTGACAAGTGATAATATGATCAATGTATTTTTCAATTTGTTTATTAATGATTTTGATTAATTTTTATGTGTATAATAATTTGAATAAAGCAGAACATGAAGCAATTAAGACTTTGCAGGATGATATTTCTATAGCTGTCAGAGAAGCTGATAAAGGGAGAAATGTTGTTTTAAACTATGCAGATTATGACTTTGTAGCACAATGACAACTTAAAATAATTGATAACTATAAATGTGAGGAAATGAAACAACTTCAGGATTCCAAGAAACAGTTAAAACATAAATTGAGGTTACATTTTGATAAGAATATGTTGACTGAGGATGAACATGAACATATACATGTGAATACCCGCAATATTTGTTTTACTTAAATTCACAGAGGTGGTAAAATCCCACCAGGGATACCCATTAGTTCTGGTACGGGTTCTCATACAAAAATCATTTTGAAATACATTGACATATATTTAGCACATTTGATTCTGATACTTATGCTACCCTCAAATATAAGAGAGACAAAAGATCATTTAAACTAAATCTTGGATGTACCTGGCAATGAGTAATACTTTTTGGTCACAATGGATGTTTCAAGCTTGTAGGCTAGCACAGACCATGCAATGGGGCTTGGAGTACTTACCATTTGTTTTAATGAAATCAGATAGGGCCATATGTACGAACGCTTTTTCCCATAGACACAGAATGGGTAAAATCCTTTCGTACATCTGGCCCCTAGTTATTTACAACATTCAATGATGATACTTGACTTGACTAAATTTGCCCTAGAGAACAACTTCTTCTTATACCAAGATGAATTATACCATGAAGAACGTGGGACAGTGATAGGTTCCAGGTTTGCTCTCTCATAAGCAAATCTATGTATGAAAGTCACTGATCAGAGAAGGGGACCTTCTGGGGCAGATATATAGACGACATCCTGATGATTTGGAACGGAATGAAAGAAGAACTTACTAACTGCCACTAATATCTTAATGATAACACATTCAATGTAACTCTTCATCTAGAATTCAACAAAAAAGTATTCATCTAATTATATGTTGAGAATAATGTTATTTTCAGGCATGTTTTGGAAACCCACTGCTCTTTATACATTGCTTCATGGTAGATTAGCTCATTAATGGAAACAAAAATAAAATATACCCTATAGTGAGTTCCTACAGGCATGTAGGAACTGTAGTTCTGAGGAAGAAAACAACAGAGAAGACCTGATCATTAAGGATAGATTTTTCATGCAAGGTTATCAGATATTGAATCTGGTGAGAGCACAGAAGAAAGCTAGATGTATTTCTAGATTGAGTTGCAAGGTTGCAGTGGGGTGTGGCCAGCCGGTGCAAAAGATGGCTGCACACTAGGGTGGCTCCGTAGCTGTAGCCACAATAATTCCCAGCCACCTGTAATGAGATCCTGCTGTAAGGACCAAGAGACCATCAGCAACCTGTCTGCTACCCCACCGTCACTACAACGTGCATCAAAACTGTGGCAGGGCCACATGAATCTCCACAACCCTGATGAAAAAGGTGCAGCAGCAGAAAATGGCAGGCGGGACCTGACTGCCGAGGCCCTAGGGTTGAAATTGGTCGGTGCAGCCTCTGGCTGTAGGGGGAAGGAGCCAGTGCAGGAAGAGGTGAGCGGAGAAGCCCCCAGGCAGCAAATCTACAACAGGAGCTCTGCCTGGTGGCTGGCTGAGATGGTGGAGAGACAGTGGGAGCCTGTGGGATGCCTTGCCATGGGCTGGGTTTCTCTGGACTCCCGATCGTGTGGAGAGATTCATCACGCAGTTGGGAACTGGTGCCCAGCATCTGCTCCGACGATCCTCCCCACCTACCTGTGAGCCTCTGAGCAGCTTGGGACACCAGGAGACTGGAAGCACCAGTGGACCAGCGTTGGTAGGAGTGGCATACACTGTGTGTGTGGAGTGGCAGGGGAGGGGCAGGCCTGAGGAACAACATGCGCAGCAGCAACATGGGCCCCCATCCTCCTCCTGAAAGTGACCACTGGCCTGAAGTGGGGCGCCCCTGGTTGACCTGGGAGGGGAGCCCTACTCCCAGAGGTGGAAAGTGTCGGGGAAACCAGTACACAACATCCACCCAACCGAGACAATCCCTCCTCCAGCTTACATGTGCACCTCGGAGCAGCTTGGGACACTGGGGAGAGGTGATTGGAGGCCCTTGAGGAACCAGTGCCGCCCTGGTGAGAACATCCTATGCTGCATGTGTGGAGTGGTGTAGAGGGGTAGATCCGAGAGGCAAAGCATGCAACAGCAACATAGGCCCCCCGCCCTCCCTGTGGGAAGTGACAGCTGGCTAGGAGAGGGGCCCCTCTGGGAGGGTGGCCTCAATTCCAGAAGTCGACAGAGACAGGTGAGAAGCCCACCCCATTGACCAAAATCCTGCGGGGGGGGTTCCTACTAAAAAGAACCAACAACGAACACAGGCTTCTCTGTGGGTTAAAGACTGAAGGGGGACTGTCCCCCCGACTGAACTTGCCCCGGCCCGTGGGCCAAATAAGCAAACCAGTGGTGCATGATCAGAGGATCTTTTAACAGATACCAAAGGCCTGAGTATTGAGTTCAGGGAGAAATATTACTCCACAAATCCAGCGTTTCACCATTGCGTACATTGTGAGTAACCTTGAGCCCCATCCAAAGCAACTAAATAACATAGACAAATTGAGGTGCTGGTGTCCACACTACAACAAATGCAAAATCCTGCTGCTCCAGCAAATGATCGACCTGACCTCCCACCGCCAGCGGATCCTCCCTTGTGCGACATCATGGCCACCATTCAAGATGTTAAGGGGGTACTGGAATCAAAGTTAGACTCCGACACAGTAGAAGTGAACATTCTCAGGGCAGACCTATGCATGGTGCCAGACAAAATCGTAGTTTCCGAGACACAAATCTCTGGTCTGCAATCCATTAACAAGGGCCTGGAGGAGCAGGTCCAAGCCTTAAGGAAATAAAATATGGCCCTCACAGCCAAATTTGAGGATCAGGAAGGGAAAGCCCATCGAATAATATTTGCATAGTAGAACTTCTAGGGGGGCTGAAGGTCCAAGCATCGATTTGTTTGTAGAAGACATTATACTTAATACCCTCCACCCCAAAAGACTCTCTAAATTCTTTTCAGTGGACAGGGTGCACAGGGATCCGGTGCCCCTACCCCATCCAGGGGCTCCTCTGAGAACAATAATTGCCAACATTTTTAATTACAGGGACCGGAACATAATCCTACAGATGGCTTATATGCAGGGAGACCTCCATGTGGAAAATGAAACAATTTGATTCTTCCCCAATTTTACGTATGCAGGTACAGACACAGTGCTGGAGCTTTCACGAAGCAAAACAAGCTCTGAGAGATAAGGAAATAAAATACATGATGCTTTACCCAGCCAAGCTTAAAATTATAGCAGACAGCAAAGCATGGTTCCTCCTGGTGCCAGGAGAAGCATGGGATTGGTTAGATGGGTGGCATGTGAAGGGCAAGAAAGGGAAGCAGCCACACAGTAAAGGTCTTCAGATGGACAGTGAAAAAAGTCAACAGGCCCCAGGTGAAAGCAACAAACAGCAACAAAATTACAATCCCCCTTTAGCTTAAGCACGCTTAAGTGAGTTCTCCATGACTCTGGAACTAAATCAAGTAGAGGGGTTGAAAGGGCCTCACCCAGCAGGGTAGACATTGTAGAAAATGCTTAGGGGAGTTTCAGACAAGGTGCTACAAATCCTGAACACATCGGCTCAATGGCATTGCCACACCCACACATGTTTGAGTTTTCAGGGTGACAGGGTCTTTGCAAATTGAAGGGTGGGAAGTTTATAACTCACAGCGCAGCAGGGAGGGTTTGGATTTATAGGGGATTTGTAGTTTTGAAGTGTGTGTACTGAGTTAAGTTAGAATGTTACCTCTGTTGCTCAGGACACACTACAACCATAGTAATAAGACACTGTATTGAACTTGGACAGTGGCATGGCTCCACTGGTATGGCACAGTCTGAATGTGACACCTTCTACCATATACTACACCCTGATCAAAAAGATGGTCATGCAACATAAATTAAACATATGGTCCTGGAATGTCAATGGTCTGGGCAATAAGATAAAGCATAAATTAGTTTTTCCATACCTCCGAAAACATTCCCCTGATCCGGTCCTACTCCAGGAGACACATCTTCGGGGCACAACCTACAAGGCATTACATAGATTTAGCTTTAAGCTTCTGGCTCACACAAGCTATACTTCTGACTCTCGTGGGGTGTGGAAACTAATCAAGAAGTCAATTCCATTTATCCTGCATCATATTTGGCATGATTCACTGTGTAGATATGTAGCCCTGATAGGTCTCTGGGAGGGAATGGTCCTAAACGTGGGTTCCATTTACATTCCTCCTCGCCTCCAGGCCCAGGCCCTTCCTGAAATAAGTACACTCCTGCAGGAAATGCCACATAGGGTACTCTAATCAAGGGGGGTGATGCCAATACAGTCCTAGACCTGGTGCTTGTTTGCTGTCCAGGGCCTCGACGGGAAGCAAAAGCAGCACTCTCCGTTCCTTTGTGGATGTTCTGGGACTCGTGGATTTGTGGCGTATACATAACCTGAATTGACAGGAATACACATACATTGCTACCCGCACAACAGTTTCTCATGCATAGACCAACTATTCAAGCAATGCACGCAAGTAAATGATTTCCAGGAGGTGCTCATTAGACTCGGGGGGTGTCTGACCTCTCTCCAGTGAAGGTCAGTCTCCAACGTTCGGTGCACACCATGGCACTGCCCCCAAAACCAAGTACTTGGCACCTCTGAGACCGACGTTTCAAAGACGCACTGAGGCTGAGGTCTATTTTCAAGATAATACAGGCACATTGCCTCTGCAAACACCCTGTGGGAGGCCTTAAAATATGTAATAAGAGGCCAAGTCCAGTCCCTCATATGGGGGGTAAGAAGAAAGAAACATCTCAACAATGTAAATAAATCAGGCGTCTATGGGGCCCTCCATATGACAGAAAGCTCTAGTACCAACGAGTCGGTCCTGATGGTGATGGATTCAAAAATGGCGTACAACAGCATAGAATGGGTCTACCTCTTTGTGTCTCTGCGCATATTGGCCTTCGGCCCAAAATTCTACAAATGGATTAGACTTCTTTACCAACCCCCATTGGCAAGAGTCCAATGGCACGATCTCCCATGCATTCACCCTAACACAGGGGTACGAGGCAGAGCTGCCACCTCTCAACCATGATGTTCGCCTGAGCTATGGAGCGACTGGCTTCTTGGATATGCCAGGATCCACTGGTATGAGGAGTATCCATAAACGGTGACTGGGAGGAGTCTCCCTCTACACCGATGATGTGTTATTGTATATCACACAACCCACCCTCTCAATCAACAGGATTCTGCAAATGTTCTGGATATTTGGAGATCATTCAGGGTACCTTACAAATTGGTCCAAATCTGTGATCTTTCCACTGGCGGAGGCCCCCACACCTCCCTCTAAGCTATGCAATACAAGTGGCCCAAGGCAGCTTTAAATACCTAGGGATACATGTCACAGGAGACCCACATTCTCAAAGAAAGCTTGCTTCCACAAATAGAGCATCTCCACACAGATGTGGCTGATTGGAGATCACTGTCCTTATCGCTCATGGGCAAAGAAGCCCTGTATAAAATGATGCCACTCCCCTGTCTATAGTATATCCTTCAAAATTACCTGATCCCGCTGGCTCTCTTCCTGTGAATTGGCCAGGAGCTTGTCTCCCATTTTGGGATGGCGGGTTCCCACGTATAGCCCTCAGTAAACTCCAGGGGTGGGGGTTCTTAAGATGGGGGCTTGGCAGTCGCAGACATCACTGAGTACTATTGGGCCACCCAATTAACATTCATCAATGAGTGGGACTTTGCTGCCTGTGATGGACCGGCATACCGAGTGGTTAGGGTAGTGATGGGTAAAAAGGACTACATGACACTTCTATATAGGTGCAGAGAAGAAAACAAGCTGCTGTCCCACACCAAGTCAGTAGTGAAGGCCTGGAGGGAGGCTCACAGGGCCCTAGGGTCACACAACACACTCACAGAAATGATACACTTATGGGACAGAGATCTACTACAAGAAGTAAGTGGACTGGTGGGATTCTCCAAGTGAGAATTGATTGGCATCGAGTGACTGGGCAACATCTGGAGGGGCCAGGCATTTGTTCCCTTCGAGTCTCTAGCCAAACACTGTGACCTGGGTGAGACAGCATGGTATAAATATCTACAACTTGGCCATGCCCTACAATGCCACATTATACATGGGGAACAACAGTCAGCTGCCACTCCCCTGGAGGGCCAACTGCTTACAGATCCCATACCAGGCAAATCCATCTCAGTAATCTACAGGAAACTCATAAATAATGTCCCAGACTTGTTAGGGTCACTCAAGGAGACTTTACTCTGGGATCTGAAAGGGCTAGCTGACGATGATTGGCTGCATGTGCTGCAGAGCCCGAGGGAAATAGCCATCCGGGCAAAGTTTTGCCTAATACAATTAAGACTCCTGCACAGATCCTACTATTCCAGGTCCCTCCTACACAGCATTCGAAAAGCAGATACACATTTGTCTCTAAGGGTTTGCAGGCAGGAGGGAACTTTTTTCCACATCCTATGGGCATGTCCAGTGATTCAGTCATACTGGAAGGAAGTTGCCAGCAGGTAATTGCAGACCCTACGAACTGCAATCCCTGAGTCCAACAAATGGATATTGCTGAAAAAAACAGGGAAAGTACCACTACTAAAATAACAGGGGAAGTCCTGCTACTATAATACCCCAAAATTTGGTCAGTTTTAGGGATTGGGGTTGCAAAGCGTAATGTAGCAAAATCATGGGGAAAACCTATACCTCCGACCTTGGCTTTGTGGGAATCTAACTTGGACTGGTGTCAAAGGGCAGAACAGGTGGTGTATCAGATTCGGGGCTGCCCCAATAAATAGGTGAAAATTTGGGGACTCTGGTGCAGCTCCACAGGAGGCACTATTACTGGCTCAACATAATGTTAAGTCACATCATAAGCGGGAAGCATACCTCGGAAGGTATACATCAAGTGTTATGTGATCAGGCTGTAAAAGTACCATTAATTGAGAATTGTTGTGCCTTGAAACGATTGATGCCTAATGTTATAGTCATAACTGCTCTGTGTCCATCTGCATTTGTGTATTTAAGTACCTTGTAACCTGGGGTTTGTTTCAATAAAAAAGTGTTTTTTGCAAAAAAAAGTTTGCAAGGTTGCAAAAACTTACAATTTCTCAAAAGAAAGTTAATGAAGTGAGATTTATTACCATGAATAACATGGCCAGTAAATTTTTATATGACACTTTAGTTAAACATTGGGGTGTTTTAAATGTGGATGAGGAAATCAGGACATACATTCCTGACAATCCTCTAGAGACATACACAAATATTCTTGATTAAGGAATTTATTGAGCCCCAGTGAAAATATCAAACATAAACTTAAGAGATTCACAATGTACAGTGTTAAGAGATGGCTTACTTCATGTCCTGCAAGAAGTTATAAATGTGGGACCTGTAGCTGCTGTTAATTTGTCATAGATGGTGTTAGAACTTTGACCATTTGGAGGGGAACATGATATTTGAAGTAAAATAATTTTTTATTTGTAACACTAAATACTGTATTAATTTGATTATATGTGTATGTGGATTGAGGTATGAAAGAGCTACTAAAACGAAATTAAAAGAATGATGATGTGAATATATAAGAGCAATTACAAACAGGGACACTAAGGTTGTCATTATGACATTGGCGGTGACTGTTAAAATGGTGGTAATATCACCAACAGGTTGGTGGTAATTACCGCCAAATTAAGACCATGACAGTGATAACTCCCATAGACAGCCAATGTACCACACCATCCGCAAGGCGTTAACATCACTCACCATGGTGGTAGCCATCAACAGCCGGGCAGAAGACAACGTACCACCCACCATATTATACCACAGCACACCGCCACAATTTCCAGGGCGGTACCAACGCCAATGAAAGCCTGGCGGAAACACAACACAAGACCGAAGACTAACCATCAGAGACACAGAGAAGATCAACGCCGCCATGGAATCGGAACGGCAGGTCTTCCCGATGCTTTTCGATTCCATGCTCCACCTGGATCACCAACGCCGACGAAGACGACGACGGTGAGTACAGCCACCTAGCACACAAGGGAGGGGGGGAGGAAAAGGAGAGTGACACACACACGCACAACACACACCATTCACACACACACCATACACACAACCAGCTGCAGACGAAAATCAATGTCATAGGACACACCTCATAATAATGCAAGGACAACAGTAAGACAGAATTTCAAATATATTTGCATGCCAACAATCACCATAAGTACTGCAGTGACAAATAACATACATGAACAATTGTCCAGAAAGGGCCAATGGCCAGTCCAAAGCACAAAAGGCCCACATGGCCATAGGGCACCGTCCAAGCCCCAACTTGGTCCTGACATTCTCTGCACCAAACTGTGCAGGGGCAACATGTTGGAAGTGGGCAGGCACCTCAGGGGGAAAGGGGGTGGGGGCACCTCAGCTGAAGTGGGGAACTTGCCCACTGGTTCTGGAGGGGGTTCCATGCCCATTTCCCAATGCTGGGGAGTGCAAGGTCACAGTCTCTGAGGTGGGGAACTCGCCCACTGGTTCTGGAGGGGGCTCCATGCCCATTTCTCAATGCTGGGGAGTGCAAGGTCATAGTCTCTGAGGTGGGGATCTCATCCACTGCTTCTGGAGGGGGCTCCATGCCCACTTCTCAATTCTGGGGAATGTAAGGTCACAGTCTCTGAGGTGGGGAACTCACCCACTGCTTCTGGAGGGGGGTCCTTGTACAACAGTCCCTGGAGGGTGGCCTACGTGCCCTCTGCTGGAGGTGAGGGCTGCATTGTCTCTGCTGGGGGAGGTGTCCCCTGGGCAGCGTCTGCTGGAGTTGAGGGCTGCATTGTCTCTGTTGGGGAAGGTGTCCCCTGGGCAGCCTCTGCTAGAGGTGAGGGCTGCATTGTCTCTGCTGGGGGAGGTGTCCCTTGGGCAGCCTCTGCTGGGGGTGAGGGCTGCTGTGTCTCAGCTGGAGGTGAGGGTTGCTTTGTCTCAGGTGGAGGTGAGGCCGTCTTGCTTTTCATTGGTGGTTGAGTGGGAACCATTCCTGTCATTAATGGTTGAGTGGGAACCTCTCCTGTCATTGGTGGTTGAGTGGGAACCGCTGCTGTCATTGGTGGTTGAGTGGGAACAGCTCCTGTCATTGGTGGTTGATTGGGAACCTTTACCTCCCTGGCTGGTAGAGTAGGATCCTTCCCTTTCCTGGCTGGTGGAATGGGATCCTTCACTTTCCTGGCTGGTGGAGTGGGATCCTTCTCTTTCCTGGCTGGTGGAGTGGGATCCTTTACTTTCCTGGCAGGTGGAGTGGGATCCTTCACTTTCTTGCCTCCACGAATAGGAGGTGCCTCGACTGTCCCTGTGGAAAGTTTGGCTGAGGTGCTGGGCTGGGTCAATGGGACCCTGCTCTTACTGACAGGTTGGGGTGCAGAGGGGTAGGGAAGAGGTCAAGTTGGGCAAGGAAAAGCTTCTTAGGGACGGTGGGGCAGGATGAGGGAGGAGGGATGGGAGTGGAGGTTGAGGGAGTAGTTGTTGGAGGAGTACGTCTGTTGGACTTGGGTGCAGGTACATGGGCAGTGTACTGGTGTGAGGTGGATGGCTGTTGGGTGTCTGAGTGCCTGCATTTTTGTCCCTTAGGAGGGGGGACAGGCAGGGTGGGAGAGAACACAAGGGACGGATGAATGTTGTGGAGGTGTCGGCTCGTGAGGTGTGTGTGCTGCTTGGTGTGGTGATGGTGGTGCTAGCTGTTGAAGCAGTGCATGCAGGTATGAGTACGGATGTGACTGTGAGGGAGAAGGAGGAGGGGGAGACAGTGGAGGCAGTGGATGTTGATGTGTGTGCAACTTTCTGTTGTTTGTGTGAGTGCTTGTGGCCTGAAGTGTGCTGCCAGTGTTTGATTGTGCTACTCTTGTCTGATGTTTTGTGTGCATGCTTGTCTGTATGTGTGCATGTGATGGGTTGGGGTTGAGGAGACTGGGAAGTGGTAGTTGGAATGGGGACGGTACGAACAGGGACGATGGCTGCCATCAGAGAGAAGGCCAGAGCCTGGAACAATCTCTGTAGGGCCGTCAATCCACTATGGATGCCATCCAGGATTGCATAGCATTGCTGCATCTGGGATGCCAGCCCCTGGATGACATTCACTATGGTTGACTGCCCTACAGAGATGGTCCTCGGGAGGTCAATAGCCTACTCACTCAGGGCAGCAGGGCTCATTGGGCAGGGCGTGAGGTGCCTGGGGTGAAGGAGATGCCCAACCTTCCTGGGTGAGCGGGCAGGGGCAACTCGGTGAGGGGCAAATGGGAGGGCGGTGCTGGTAGAGGGGTGGCGGCTGTACCTAGAGCTGGGGTGGTCCCAGAGGTGTCTGCCACCACCAGGGAGCTCCCATTGGAGGAGGAATCAGAGTCAGTGTTATCACCTCCCGTCTCCACTATGGTGCTCCCCTTGTCCTCCATCCCACTGGTTCCCGCGGCGTCGGTGGACTCTGCCTCCTGGGTCCTGTGGGATGCAGCCCCCTCAGTCGCCAGTGCCCCTGCTCCTCCGCCAGATGATGCTAATGCACACATGGACAGGATGACAGAAGAAAAAAGAGAGAGAAAGGGAACACTGGGTCAATTACAGCACCAACACCACAGTTGGCATACACATTATCATCACACACAGGGTTCAGGATTGAGCACTATTCACCACACTGGCAATCAATTGGGTAGGTGCCACAGAAAGAAGAGGGGCAAACACCACCAACTGCAGCCTTCCTGGGACCCACTAAGCCCTGACTGACATGAAAAACGACCTAGCTAGGTTACCTGAATTTGCTATACCCATTACCCTTGAGCTGGGTCATGCTGCAATGTCTGACCTGGCATTAAGGGGCACCCACTGACTCACACCCACCACCCGGATTGCATGCCACCTACCAATGATTGGAGTTACACCCACTGTACTCACCCCTTAAGGCTGCTGTGATGCCCTCAAGTGCCCATCCAGCTCTGGGTAGGCCACCACCAGTGTGCAGGCCATCTAGGGGGTCAGGTTCCAACAGGCACCCCTTCCTCATTGGGAGGCAATCCCCAGCTGGGCCTCCGTGGTCTTCCGTGCCCGGCGTCTCAGGTTCTCCCACCTTTTACTACAGTGGGTTCTCCGCCTGCGGTAGACCCCCAGGGTCCGCTCGTCCTTGGCGATGGCACGCCTCAATCCTTTTTTCTGATGGGCGCTGACCTACAAAGGTAATACATTCAGGAGGACACCATTACACATACAATCCAGCCTGTCCCACATATGGCCCACAAATCCCATTTCCATCTCCATTGGCACACACATCACCCGGCCCCCACCATGTACACTACCAACAGACATACCACTCCTCCAAATGACACAATGCTTATACACACATCTCCATGCAAACTTTGCCACATGCATCGTGCCCAAGGTGTACTCACCTGTTGGTCTGGAGGCCCATGCAGCAGTCCATACTCAGGTAGGACCCCTTCCACCAAATGCTCCAGCTCCTCCGAAGTGAAGGCAGTGGCCCTTTCCCCAGTCACACAGGCCATGGCAGGTTCCAGACACAGGTCACAGCAGCACACGCAGTGTAGGTGTTGTCCTGTAGAAAGTCAGGAATCAAGTGAGGATTTAGATAGAAAATGGAGGTCACGTCCATGGCGGTGTAGACCATCACCACCACCGCTGATCCCCATTGGCCACTGTACTCCATAGAGCCCCATATTAGCCTATGAGGAATTGCACGGCGGTGCGAGACCACCTGCCCCCACAACACCCAACGTCGGCGGAGTTACCTCACTTCCACCTGTCCCTAGATACAGGACAGGCAGTCGCCATTTAATGGTGGTGGACAACATTCAGATAATCCATAACTGCGTCTTTGCTGATGATTGCACATACATTGCCATTCCCACTGTCCCATCACATTAATGCTCTATGTACACTGAGGTGGTGGTTCCATTGTTCAAATTGTGACAGCGTACTCACTCTTGTGTCCCTTAGATACCTGCCACTGCGGATGAATAGGTGGAGAAGACAAGCCCCTGTGTACAGACCCCTTGTGGACTTGGCTACACTGGAGAACAGGCACATAATACTCACCCATAGACTGGACAGGGCCACAATCACAGAGGTGTGTGCCAAATTGGAGCCTGATCTGATATCAGCTATCCATCACCCCACTGAGATCCCCCTTCTTGTGCAAGTTCTATCAATGATCCATTTCCTGGCAACTGGTTCTTTCCAAGTGATAGTGGGAATGTCACATCCAATGTTCTCAATCGTGCTGGCAAGGGTTCTGTCTGCCTTGGTCATTCACATGTGCAGCTACATCACTTTTCCCCAGGTGGATGATTTGACCACTGTGAAGGTAGGATTCTATGAAATGGGACATATACACAATATTATTGGCGCGATTGACGGAACACATATTGCGTTTGTCCTTCCCCCCGCCAGAATGAACAGGTGTTCAGGAATCAGAAGAGTTTCCACTCAATATGCAAATGGTGTGCCTGGCAGACTAGTACATTTCCCACATCACTGCCAAGTATCCTGGGTCGCTGCATTACGCCTTTGTTCTCAGGAATAGTAGTATCCCAAATGTGATGGCACAAGTGTGGCTAATAGGTGAGCCTGAGTGCCCACCCGATGTATGTCACTGTATGCCTTCTGGTGTCAACCCCATACCATTGTGTAAGGCTATTGTTTGTCCCTCAATACTTGCAGGTGACTCAGGCTACCCAAACCGATTGTGGCACCTGACCCCTGTGAGGAATGCCAGGACAGGGGCTGAAGAACGTTATAATGATGTACATGGGCAAACCAGGAGAGTTAGAGAAAGGACCTTCGGCCTCCTGAAGGCCAGGTTCAGATGCCTACATCTGACAGGTGGATCCCTGTGCTACTCACCCGAGAAGGTCTGTCATATAGAACTGATAACTTAGAACATCACCATACAAGAAAAAGACTATAGGTGGTACATCCTTCTCTGTTCAAGCAGCCAAACTATGGAATTAATTACCCCCAACTATAAGATCCACAGCTAACTATCTTGTCTTCAGAAGACTGCTCAAGAGTTGGCTATTTCCATCATAACCTCCATATTCAAACAGCAATGGACTGCATATGCTGTGTTGATAAATATTTTTTATCTGATTATGTGTATATTCTAGAGATATATAGGCCCTCATTACGACCCTGGCAGACGATGTTATTGTGGAGAAAGGTATTGCCAACAGGCGGTACCTTTCACCAAAATTTGACTTTGGAGGTTTGACACAAGCCAAACTGCCAATGTACCACTCCGTCTGCAAGGGCGGTAACAGCGGAGGGGCTGGAGACTTCAGTCTCCAACCAGGCGGCCGTCACAATCCCACCCTCAGGATTATGACCCCGCCTACCACCATGGTTTTCATGGCAATCTTACCACCAAGAAAACCATGGCGGTAGGCACTATCAGTGCCAGGGAATTCTTTCCCTGGCACTGATAGGGGTCTTCCCTGCCCCCCCTCCCCAGAGCCCTCCTCCACCCCCCTTTCCCCTCCCAACCCCAACATACAAACATCTACACGCAGAGAGATACACACTCATACACACACGCATACCCACATTCACCCATGCATGCATACATTCATACACACACACAGCAACACACACTAACATACATACAAGCACACACACATTTGCACAACACAATATATACATACACTCACACCCATTCCTGCACACACGCATTCCACACACCTCACACTCGCATGCACGCATACAAAAACAGTCACACAGACACCCACACACACACATCTCCCCCCACCTCCCTCCCCTGTCGGAGAACCTGACTTACCTGCTTGCAAGGGGTCCTCCGGCAGGAGCCTGATGTGGCGCTGCTACCAGTAGAAGCGTCTGCCAGCAGAACACCACCAGGCCATATAATGTGTCATGATACGGTTGGTGACGTTCTACTGGCGTGGCGCTGCTGTTGGCAGCAGAGCCACCTTACCGCCGTCCGCCACCAAGACAATAGCCAGAATTTCACCAGCCTTCTGGCGGAATTCCGGCTACGTTCATAATATGGCACACAGTAGGTAGCCACAGCGACGGTCTTTTGGAGGCCGCCACTGTGGCGGTAGGCGGGATTTACCGCCTAGGTCATAATGATGACCATAGTTCTTTAGAAAATATGTATCGCTACTGTGTCATAACAATAAACTACAAACATACTCTTTAAACCTGTTTAACTAATGTATATTTACTCACGGCTTAAATATGTATATGTATGTACATACATGTGTGTATATGTGTGTGTATTCATGTGTGTGTGTGTGTATATATATATATATATTTATGTGTCTGTTATTCTATCCTTAACATGTTCATAGGTCATTGCATAGCTTCTAGATAAGTTGTTATATTAGATACTTATGAATCCTTGCTCTCATTTTATATCACACTGATCAAATGTTTATTATCATAGGTATTTGGCTATTCAGAAATTGAGTAAAGATAAATAAATGTTAGAAAAGTATACTTATTAATTAACTTCAAATATTACAAATCTTGAAAGTCTGTGTCACATTATACCATTATTATATTCCATGGACATATATTCCCTTCTATGTACTTACATATCTATTTATTTATTACTCTAGTCCTACTGTACTTGAGAAAAAAATAAATAAAAATAAAATAAAATCTATAAATAAAATTCAAATTACAAATAAATCTAAAAGAAATATATTATATATATATATATATATATATTAATAATAATAAAGAATAAATAAATTAAATAAAAATAATGATAAAAAATGTGTATATGTATGTATATATATATATATATATATATAAAATAAATATAAATAAATAAATTATATTTGTACTCTCTTGTAAGCTTTACTTTGTCTACCCATCGCCATATGTCATGTCTCTATCAATCTATCCTCCATTCCCACTCTGACTCATCCCAAATCCATTCTACTACTTTAATCTCCTAAATAACCCTGCTAAATTCTTCCTCATTTATCTCACCTTTAACTCATCCAAAGACCCTCCTGCTACTATGATCTCCCTGACCCTTTCCACAGACTCTTCCCTCCATCCCCCCTTTACTCATCCCAAGCCTAAATCATATTACTATAAACTCCCAATTAACACTTCTGGATTCTTTCCTCTTCCACCCCTCCATTACTTTAGTCAATCCCACTAACAAACTCACATATCCGCGGCTCAAATTAACTCATGATAATACTAAAACTGTACTCATATTTCCCTATACTAATCCACCACTAATTCCTTTTGGGTTCGGGAGTAGCGTGCTACTCGCCGAAAAGCACTTTGACACCTCATCAGGGGTAGTAAGCACTATATAAATACTATTACAATACAATACAATAGTAGTGGCAGGTTGCATGTTGCACATCCTGGCCCTCAGACAACATGTGCCTTATCTGCAGGGGAGGAAACTGGAAATGCCCCTGTGGCAGCAGTGGACCCTGAGGACAGTGAGGATGAGGAGGCAGAGGATGAGGATGTGGACAACAGGACATCAGTTATACGTCAATACTTCCATTGATACACAGGTGAGACAGTGTAACTGACCATTCCTCTGACTATTGTTTTATCTGTGTGGATGTAGCAGGATGACATCCACTTCCTTTGCATCTCAACTTACTATCACCTATGGCTTCTCATTTTGCAGATGTTGGTGATATTACAACAGTGTACTGATGTGATGACTACAGACAGCTACATGTAATTAATTGTATGGTATCACAGTTCTCAGATCATTTGCACATGACATGACTGTTTCAATAAACGCACATTTTCATCAAATAAAACACTATCAGTCAATTTGTGTTCAAGGGTGTTTATTGTAGAGCAAATAATTGATGGAAAACTGCAATGGAATGGGGTGATGGTAGAGGGTATGGTTCCATACTGTTTGTAGCATAGGCCTAGTGTCCAAGGGGCCATAGGAAGGGGAGCAAAGGCAGTTAAAAGTGGACAAGGTGACAGGGTGGGACAAAAGGGGGACATTCAGGAGGGTCTTATTTCCTGGCGGTGGTCTTGGTCTTGGCAAGTGTCTCTGGTTTCTGTCTGGGTCACAGGGAACATGTTCGAGGTGGTTCAACTTCTGCAGGGGGAGGGGTGCTGGTAGCCTGTGGGTCCTGTGGAAGAGCCTCCTGCCCACTAGCTGCAGCGGACGTGGAGGGCTGGTCAGTAGGCTGACTAGCGGTAGGGGCCCGCTGCGGTGCTGTCCATTCCCTCATGATGTTGGCCATGTCTGCCAGCACCACTGCTATGGAGATCATGGTGGTGTTGAGGGCCTGCTTATCCTCCCTGATCTCCTGCTGGTGTTCCTCCTGCAACCACTTGTTCTCCTGCATGTTGGTAAGGATATGGCCCATCTTGTCCTGGGATTGTTGGTAAGCCCCCAGGAAATTAGTGAGTGCCTCCTGGAGAGTCGGTTCCTCCTGGTGCGCTGCGGTCCTCCCAGTGTCCCTGTTCCACTGTGCCTCTGTCCCCTGAACGGTTGCCCACTTACACTGACCCCAGGACCCTGATTGTCTTGGGTGTGAGGTGTGGACTGGGGTACCTGTACAGGTGGGCACACTGCTGATTGACATGTCCTGGGGACAGAGGTGTGAGATGTTGGGTGGGTGCTGTGGTGTTGGATACTGATGGGTGAGGCTCTGTTGTGGATTGTGAGTGGGCTGGGGTGGCCAACTGACCAGTGGTCCCTGATGGGCCAGGTAGTTCATCCAGAAGTCCAGAGTTACTGTCATCACTGGGGGCATCTTCTGTTGGGGGACTGGTTAGACGTGGCACCTCCTCTCTGCTGACATTGGTGGGGCACCTGTGGGGATGTAAGTGATGTATTATGCCTCATATATGTGACAAATTGTACATCCCTGGCTTCCCCTCTATCGTTGGGGTTGCCCTACCACCTTTGTTTGTGTATGGTAACGTATTGTGGGATTGTTAGTTCTCCATGCTGTGCATGCTTTTGTGATGGGTGTCCATGCAGGAAAGGGAGGGCTGTCCATGCATTGGTATAGCATGGAGAGCTAGGCATTGGGGTTAGTCATATGTGTAGGTGCAGTGTGTGGGATGGAATGGAGTGATGGGAGTGAGGGTGAGGGGAAGTCATGGCATGCAGGTATGAGGGTGATAAGTAGTAAATATTGACTCACCAGTGTCCAGTCCTCCGGCAACTCCAGTGAATCCCTCAGGATGCAGTATTGCCAAAACTTGCTCCTCTCATGCTGTGAGCTGTGGGGGAGGAAGTGGGGGTCCACCGCCACTCCTCTGTATGGCGAGCTGTTGCCTTGCTGCCATGGAATGTACCTTCCCCCATAGGTCGTTCCACCGCTTTCTGATGTCGTCCCTTGTTCCTGGATAATTTTTTCTTAAATCTGTTTATTAAACACAACCTTCACACAACAATACAATAGCTGTTTATAATTTTGCGATCCATTTGCTCACTTATGTAAATTTACATAGCATTGTTACACAATAAGCAGCATTCAGCTTGGAAACTATGTATGAACTAAATGCAGATTAAGGACGCAGCTAATTACTGTCGATGTCAGTACTAGTTTAAGTGATCCCCTACAGTGCGTGGGGAAAGAGAAGAGAGGGAGCGCGGCTAATATGTGTAAATAAGGTGGAAGCCACCTCTAAGGTATAGAGTGTGTCTAAGGGGTTGACAGGGTAAGGGGCAGGCATAACTTTGCGTGATCTAGGTATGTGTTACATGTATGTACTATCACAGAGAGCGTGTCTGAGCATGGTGTAGAGATACCTTATGGGGAGGGGTAAGGATATTAATAATGGGTACAGTTGAGAGTGGCTAAGATTGGGGCAGCATAGTTAAAATGTTGAAGGTGACAGCCAGAGCTGTGATAGGTATGTACAGTGTCCCGTTCACGAGGGGTACATGCCGTCTCTGGCCTCAATAGCCACCACAAAAGTGCCCCAAACTTCGGGGCCCTCTTGAATGAGACCCCTATGTTGCAGTAGGTGGAGTGTCTGGGATTCAGCTTGCGCTCGGCTATGTAAATCACGCAGCCAGGACAAGTGGGAGGGGGCATGTGGAGCTTTCCAGTGCATTGCTATTAAACCTTTGTAAACCACAAATGCCAAGTCTATAAATTTGTGTATTTGTTTATCCGTTCTGGCGCGGTGGCGTATGCCAAGTAAGCAGGAGTCGGGCGTGGGCACCAGAGTGTGAGATGAAATGTCTGCTGTGACCTCTGTCACGCGTTGCCAGGCCGAATTTATTGAGTGGCAGCTCCAGACCATATGGAAGAAGTCAGCTGCCGGTGTAGCGCATCTAGGACATGTCGGTGTTGTGCTCGGATATATTCTCTGGATGCGGGCTGGTGATAAATGTGAATGGTGAAGATAGCTGAATTGGGTGTAATGCAGACGAGGGTTGCGGGATACTGATTTAACCATTGCGAGAGCGGCAGCCCAATTCTTCTGTGGTAGTGGTGAGGGGAGGGCAGAGTCCCAACGCGCCTTCGCATGCGGCAGGGTGGTGCATATCGCCTCAAGCAATGCTTTATATAGTTTAGTAATAATGCCTTTTGAGCCGCCTATTGTGAGGATAATGGTGAGTAGCTGAGACTCCGGAGGCTCCGAGTCACCGGTACCCCAGAGATTATTGAGTAGTAGTTTTATGGCATTGTATGTTGGAAAGGCCCCATTTTGCATCGCTCCCGCGGATACCAGTTCCGCAAAGGTGTGCATCGTGGTGCTAGAGTATAAATCACCCAACTGCAGTGTGTTTAACCCCTGCGTATCATGATGTATTGAAAGGGCTTGGGTGCCCGGCAGTTGAAACAGTGGCAGCAAGGGTGAGTAGGGGGGAGAGGGGGCCTTGTTCTGGACGTATCTGCGCCAGCAAAAGCGAGCTGCCTCTAACAGTATTAGTCTGGAAAGCATAGGGGGAGGGCTAGTTAGCATTTTAAGCAGCAGTCCCTGTGGTGCTATGTGTGTCTGCAACATTATGCCTTCAGCAGAAGGAGTATCTTGGAGCCATGTGGATAGCCATGATAATTGGGCAGCTGCGTAATATCTTTCAAAGTTAGGCATACCCAACCCACCCATCGCCTGCGTGTGTTGTGTTATAGTCAGCGCTACTCTCCGTCTGTCCTTGCCCCAGAGTAGGTCAGTTAGCATTGATTGCAGTTTGTTAAAGAACGAGCGTGGCAGGCACAACGGGAGGGTACTAAAATAATATAAGAACCTTGGAAGGATAAGCATCTTGGCTATCGCCACACGACCCATGGGGGGCAGGGGGAGCGAGCTCCAGAAAGGTATTGAGCTACGGGTGGAGCTGAGCACCCTATCAATGTTACCTTCTTTTAAGTCTGTGATGGAGTGTTAAATCTGCACTCCCAGATAGTTAATGGTTGCATGTGACCAGGGTAGTTTATATTGTGACAATGTCAGATGATGATCAGCCGGGATCAAAGTAAGAGGAAAAATACTTGATTTGGACCAGTTGACATGCAGACCAAAGGCGAAAGCGAAGGAGTCCAGCGTCTGCAGTACCTCTGCCATGAAGGCTGAGTGATCGCGCAAGTATATTAAGGCATCGTCTGCATACAAGGATATAATGTGATAGGTGTTGGACTCCGGGATACCCCATATGTGTGCATAGCTGCGTAGTTTAATTGCTAATGGCTCCATGGCAATAGCAAATAGCAAAGGAGATAGTGGGCAGCCTTGTCTGGTGCCTCTGCCTATGGGGAATGCTTCGGAGATAGCTCGACCGTTTTTGACACGGGCTGTGGGCCTACAGTAGAGCGTTTTGATCCAGTTGATAAAACCGGGGCCAAAACCAAATGCTTTAAGTGTGCATAGGATATAGTTCCAGCTGAGTGTGTCAAACGCTTTTTCTATATCTAGGGAGAGGGCCACCGCTTCTGTGTTTGTATTGCTATGCATTATATGCAGTAGTCTTCTGATGTTCAGGAAAGTGCTCCTACCGGGAATAAAGCCAGATTGATCATGGTGTATTAAACTCGGTAAGTAGGGGAGGAGTCTGTTTGCAAGTGCTTTCCCTAATAATTTGCAATCTGTGTTGAGTAAGGAGAGCGGCCTATATGATTTGACATTGAGAGGGTCCCGGCCTGTTTTTGGGAGGACGACTATCAGTGCCTTGCGCATTGAGTCTGGCAATTGTAGGTTGTGGCATGCTTCGTTGAATATTTCTATAAGTGGGTGTAGTAAGTGGTTAGCGTGGGAGTTAAAATATTCTACCGGTAGACCGTCAGACCCAGGGGTTTTGCTACGTGCCATTTGTGACAGAGCTAAGCGCAGCTCTTGGATAGTAATAGGGCCATCTAGAGTAGCGGCATTATCAAGGATAAGTTGATTTTGAGAAACCAGATGTAGTGTGTCAATAAGGTGCTGCTCCAGGGGGTGAAGGGGGCGTATAGAGTCGGCGGTAATATGCAGAGAATGCATCATTTATGCCTTCCTGGGTGTTAACGATGATATCAGGGTTTAAGCGTATCGCGCCAATGGGTGTTGGTTGTGATGGCTGCCGGACCAGCCAAGCCAATAGTCTGCCCGACCTGTCTCCCTCTGCGTGTTGTCTTGACATGTAATGTCTATAGTCGTATTTGCTTAATCTGTTGTCTGCTTCCTTGTGAGCGGCCCTAAGCGAGTGCAGTGTTGTTAGTGTGGGCTCTCCGCTGTCAATCACATTCTCAGCCCTGCGGAGCTTCACCTCTGAGTCCTGTAGTTCCTTAGTAAGTGCCTTTCTAACCCCCACCGAGGCCGAGAGGCAATGTCCGCGTATCACCACTTTGTGAGCGTCCCACTCTATAGTGCGGGATGAGGTTGTGTTTTTGTTTGCTAGAAAGTAATCGGCTAACCTTTTGGACATATCTGTTTGAAAAGGGGGGTCCAGAAGGGCTTCTGGCTGTAGTCGCCATGTTGGTATCCGAGTGTGTGTGTGTCCCCAAGCCATTATTACGCATAGTGGGTTGTGATCTGATATCGTGTGTGCTAAGTATTCAGACAAGCATACTTTATGAATAACAGATGCAGACACAAAGAACATATCTATTCTGGTATGCAGCTTATGCACTGGAGAGAAATAAGAGTATTCGCGATGAGTGGGGTGGTTCACCCTTCATATATCCCTCAGCCCGCTGTTTGATGCCCAGTGCGCCAGAGCCTGTGAGGCACGATTAGAAGGGGCCGTGGCAAGTGGAGGGAATAACCGATCTATTTGAGTATCCAGGACACTATTAAAGTCACCCCCCCCATATGCATTCTAGTGTGGGGTCGCTAATATTACCGGTGGAGAGCGTGGATAGGAAGTCGCGCTGGTTTGCATTTTGGGGAGTACAGTGCGATCAGAGCTAAAGGGGACCAATCTAGGGTGCCTTCAAGTATCACGTGTCTGCCGTCTGGGTCACATTGTGTGCGAGACAGCGCAAACGGGACACCAGGTGCAGTCCAAATGGCTACTCCGCGGGCAAAGGACGAGGAGATGGTGCCGTGCAGTTGGCCTTTCCATTTTGAGTGTGTGCTTTCCAGCGTGGACTTAGCAAAGTGTGTCTCTTGTAATAAAGCTAGGTGTACTTGATGCCTTTTAAGGAAGGCGTAGACCCTTTGACGTTTCCGTGGGGTTGCCATGCCCCTAACGTTCCATGTGAGTATCTTATATTTCAAGATCCCTTGGTGCGTGTGGGTAGCCATAATGTTTTTGTAACTGTTGTGTGACCAAGGGAATAGTTGTCTGTCATCAACAAATAAAAAACAATTCCGGTGGTTACCGGCGTGAGAGAATGGTCCAAATGGAACAGGGGGGTACCAATGGGCATTGGTGCAGGGATATGGTCTCTCATGGTTCATAAAGCAAGGCACGCCAGCCGGAGGGCGCATATGGGTTGCAAGTCACTGTGAGGAAACCGTAGAGAAACAGTGGTGGTGTCCCTTAGTCGCTGAGCAACCAGAGCGACGAGGAGATATCTCAACACAGCCGGTAAGCAGGAGCAGACGGAATCTAGCTGCTCAGCAGATATCGTCCGCTGTGCGTGGTGTGAGAGAGGGACCCCGTGTGGACTCGGCAGAGTCAGAGTTTATATCCTGCTCCAGTTCAGCGTCCGTTTGCATGGATAGGTCAGTGGGCGAAGCATTGACGAATCTGGATGTTGTCTGCAGGAGCCGAAAGCGTTCGGATTGTGCCTGCTCAGGTGAAGGTTTGGCCCCTTGCTTTTTACATTGCTTGCGGCCCAGTGCAAAGGAAGGTCTATTGTCGTCCTGTGCACTTGTGTCCAGCGGATCAGCTAAATCCTTGGCATGCAGCCAAGTCCAGGCATCTTCCGGAGTAGTGAAAAAAAAGGAGCGAGTGTCGTCCTGCACCACGAGTCTGGCTGGGAACATCAGCGGGTACTTGATGCTATGTTTGCGGAGGCAAGTTTTAACCCGGTAAAAGGAATTTTGCTTTTTCTGCACTTCTGCTGTAAAGTCTGGATAAGCTGAAATCACGGCATTTTCATAGCTTACTGGGCCAGATTTGCGGAATAGTTGTCGGATAAGATCCCTGTCTCGGTAGTTCAGAAATCTGACTATGAAAGGGCGTGGTTGTGAGCCGGGTAATGGGGGTCTGCCTGGGATCCTATGTGCTCTCTCAACAGAGAAGAACTCCGGGATGTTATCTTTAAGGATTGTGTCTGTGAGCCATTGTTCAATAAATAATTCAGCGCTTAAGCCCTCGTATGTTGTTGCGACAGGACCTGCCTTCTGCGTCTTCCGCTCTGTGTTTTAAGGATTCAACTTCTGTTGATAGATGCGTTAGTTGCAGTTGTAGGTCTTTCATGGAGCAGGGAAGAGTTGTCGCGTCTTTTTCAAGTTCGGACACTCTGTCAGCCGGTGCGTGTTGATCAGTTCGAAGGATATTGAGATCTTCCGTTACCAAGCCAATTTTAGCCTCCAGGGTAGTCTTGGTGTCCAGAATGGCTTGCAGTATTTTTTCAAATTGTGACGTGTGTGATTGTAAGGTGAGTTCCAGCTTCTGCAGTGCTGTTTGCGTGGTGGCGTGGGCTTCTGGAGGGGGTGAGGTAGTGTGGTCCATTTTGCTCGGAGGTGCTTGTGCGGTCTTTGGTTTAACCATTTGGCAGTCGCAGCAGTGCCTGTGCGTTAGCATTACGCGTGCACTCACAGCGGTGAGTGTGGCCTGGTCAAATGTCTCGACAATCTGGCCTAGATGTTAAGGCCCAGTAAAATATATGCAGGACAAATAACTTGGGAATTAGCAGCTTAGCACATTGACCATTTATTTGCGAAGCCTACAAATTATAATGCCAATGGGGTTTTATGATGCCAGTGAGGTGTGGACTAGGCGCTGCAGGGCTAGATAAAGGTTATAGCTGTTTTGGTTGCCTTGGGTCTTAGAAGAATAGTTAGTACGATAGTGAATTGCGACCCGATGAGTGTCGCCAAGAGGCTCACCTTATGCGGTTGTCCATGCCCGTTTTACGCTTGGCATCCGTCCATTGGTTGTGCTCCTGCTGCCTCACCCCTCCTGAGGCGAGGCGAGGTTCGATACAAGAAAGGGGGGGGGAGACAATCTAGTGCAGACCTCATGCCCAGGGTATCAGGATAGGCAATCCGGTCTCTGCGGACTCCGTCACTTCAGGGACCATGGGGGTCCCAAGTCGGTGCCATTGTGTAGTTGCACCCACACATGTCGACTCTGGGACGCTGCGCTCCTGCAGAGCGCCTCCACGCAGTAGAAGCCCACTTGCCAATGGGGTCGGTCCTCCAGGACCGAATGGCTGCTGTCGGACGAGGATTCAGTGCTCCAGGATGGCAGCCTCAGCTTGTGAGGCCG